>NC_090717.1:12440515-12744980 GCF_040954835.1 Lepisosteus oculatus
TGAAATATGAACAAGAAAAAAGAGAAACTAATTGTATTGTCATGGAATCATTTTTTATGCAATGCTAAGGTAGTAGGAGTCTTGAACAAGTTACTCATACAGGTTGTTGAAGAGGATATTCTTGTTTCTTTCAGGAAAAAAAAAGATAAAATCCTCAGACTGATTAACTACTAGCAGTGTAACAAGCTGGATGAGCAGAATTGCCTCTTCATTTGTAACCCTTCTTATGTTTTTACATGTTTATGCAAAAAGCCTTAACTACTGAACTAGAAAACAATTATGCCAAATTAATGCTGGGTATAACAAAACACTGATAACTATATCAACTTTAATATATTAAGCACTTTTTTTCTTTTGGGTAGCATAGCCATTTAACATCTCATATTAGTCAGTAAGGTGGTATAATATTTGAAATATTTGATATCGTCTTTAATTGGCCAATGTGTGCAAAGTAATTTCCCTATGTCTGGTATCTACCTGTAGGTCAGATAGCCATTTACCATAAAATCCTTGACATAAGGTGAGGAATCATAAAATGTGGGTGTTTTTGGAGGTTGTTTTTGATAGAGTTCTGCTATCTTCAGTTGAAGCTTTGGCATTGCTAACAGCTCACTGTATTTGCACACTTTGGGCTTGTGGAACACGCATACACTCATTTTGACAAGCAGTCAGGTCCTTCACCTTTCCACATCCTTCTTCAGAACTATTGACACTCTCTCAAAACTGATATTGCAATGCTTTTAGTTTTCATTAATTGTAATGGCAGTTCCATAATTTTTTAATGAAACTTTACAGTCAGTGAAATCTAGAAAGAAAAAGAAAAAAAGAACTGCAAAAACCTTAAATCTACTTTCACAATCCTATTAAGCTGTTCAGCTACAGGGTGTTGTAATCTTTTCTTTTGGCACAGTCATCGATCAGATGGTTAGTATGTACTGTAGGCTTGCTGTTTGTGACCAAGGGTTTATAGCTTCCTAGTGTGTTTCCAAATTTCAGGATAAACTGCACTCAGCAAGCTTCTAATCCTCTTTGGTTCTTTACTCCAGTATCAACACTTTTGTTTATTTGGAATGGTTCTTCCAGATTGTACTTTGGTTACAATGTGAATGAGGACTTCAGTACATTTTCCAAGTATTGCTCACTGCTATAATCACTGGTCAATGGTCAAAGCAGATTGTTTTAATGAAACTTGCAATGCTTCCAGTGAGAGCAAGATGCTCTTCCAATTGATGAAAGCACTCCCGTAAAGCACTGTGGAGCTTGAACTACAGTATGCAAAATGCTGTACGGCACATTTGCACACTATTAAAATAGTCTTGAAGCCTGCAAGAAGCCTTCATGTAACGGTAAAATACATATTTTTATTACTATATGCTTATTGATGTTTTTTGAGTTTCGTGATTAAAAAGTTGTGCCATAGTAAAAAGAATTAACATTAACTTCTTCAAATGAACCTGTTCTTGATTTTTCAATAGTACAGGTTTTATGAAACATGGTTCTGTTTACGGTTAAACTTTACAAGATATTGTAGTAAAAAACAAGCTAATTAACAACAATCTCTGTGACATGGCACACTGATCTGAGACATTTCAGGATGTGTTAGTCTTAATCACTATTTATTAACAAGCTCAGCAGGCCTCTCTCTCCTGCTCTTTGATGTTCCCTGGCATCCCTAACATCCCTATTCATCAGAGAGCTCCAAGACTGTCACGTGAGTGTGGTTTTGTGCTGCTGAAAAACAAAGCCAGTCAGAGCCAAAGGGTAGATTAATCGGGATCTGTACGTAGACTAAATATTAAGACATATACAAGGATCTGGAAATGGTATGTGGTATGATTTTAGTTGTCTTCATTTTTTTTCCTGGACTGTAAAACAAAGTTCTACTTCAATCATTGTTCATAGAGTTTTGGAGTGGCTGATGAACAATTTACAGAAACAGGACTTTTATGAAAGCAAGTCTGAAGTGCAGTTCTACTTCCTTGTATCCCAAGGAAATTGGTCAGTCCTACCATCCTGCTACAACAGGACTAGGTGAATACAGGTGAGTTTCCCACTCTCCAGTTTCCCTAATGCACATACACACGGTTCACCAGAAAGGCCAAGAGCATAATAATTCACAGTTCAACCTTCCTATATCAGGACTGAGTCTCTAGCTTTGCATTCTCACAGCCCCACGTTTATTAACCTTCTGTCAGGTTCTATTGGGCAGTTCTTCCAACATTCAGTCATTATCACATTTGCTTGGACATGACAGGGCAGGACAGTAGACTTACTGCATTCTGAAAGCTATTTTCCAGCAGACCCTCTCTATTGGAATGTTTTACTCACAAGCTACAGAACCCACACACAAAAACTCCCTTCTAGCAACCTTAATGCAACACTGTGCAGTTTTCAATTCCGCAATTCCACAATTTAATTTTTATTTTGTAAAAACAAAAAAATGATGAAACATGAAAAGCAGAGATATTGCTGAACAATTCACCGTCCTGAATCAGTACTCTGTAGAATCATAGCAATTACAACTTTTGGCTGAATTTGGGAAATTCTTAATTTGCTCAAGTTCTGTCAGGTTGGATAGGGAGCATTGATGAACCACAATCTTCAAGTCCACCCATAGATTCTCAATGGAATTCAAGTCTAGGATTGGACTGGGCCACTCAATGCCATTCATCTTCCTTTTCTGAAGCCACTAGAGTGTTGCTTTGGCTGTATTAAAGTCGTTGTCCTGTTGGAACATGAATCTTTGACCCAGTGTAAGGTATTTTGCTGATGGAAGCTGGTTTCCTTCAAGGATTTCCCTGTAATATCCTCTCTTCGTTGTTCCCTCTTTCCTGACACATTCCCGAGTTCCTTTCCTCTGAAAAGCATCCCCGTAAGATGGTGCTACCACAATCATACTTCATGGTAGATACAGGGTCACAGGTGCTATGTTAGGTTTGTGCCAAGCATAACATTTTACATTCAGGGTATCCAATTTGTATTTCATTGGACAAGAAAATCTTTGGCCACATGTCCTTTTGCAGACTCCAGGCATTCCTTTATACATCTAGCCACTCTCCCATAGAGACTAAATCTGTGCATTGCTCCAGAGATTGTGTTTCTTGTACGGGCTCTCTGATCTCAGCCATGGATCAGTAGTAGTTTGTTCATTTTGGTCATTGGGCTCTTGGTCACTTCCGCTGTCCTAAGAAGAGTCTGTCTGGTTCTGTATTCTGTCCATTTTCTAATGACGGACCTGACTGTGCTCCTGGGAATAGCAACACTCTTGATACTTTATGTTTTTCTGTCCCTTCCCAGATCTATGCCTCTTCACGGTACTAACTGTCTGGACAACTCCTTAATCTTCAAGGTAGAGTTTCTGCTCTGACATGCACTGTCAACTAAAGGAATTTATACAGAAAGGTGCCTTTCTTCTGAAATCATGTCAACCAATTGAACTGACCACAGGAGGACTGTATTTAAGTTGTAGAGTGATACCATGGGGAAATGCACCTGGGCTCAATTTGAAGTGTCATAGGAAAGGAAGGGAATGCATGCCTATCAAAACATTTCAGTGTTTTATTTTTAAATTACATGCAAAAACGATTTGGTCCACTTTGAATAACAGAATAATTTGTGTTGATCTGTGACAAAACCCCATATTCATGATTTTTTCTTTGATTTAGTAATATAAAAAATGTGTAAAACTCCAAGGGAGGTGAATACTTTTTGATAGCACTGTACATACATAAGCTAACCTGAGCTGAAAAAGTCCCTGAATTTGAGTCAATGTATGAACAATATAATGTTAAATAATTATAGCCATGTGATGCAGAATATAGGGAGGACATTAAACCAGTAGATTTTTTGTAAAATCATAAATTGCTATGAGACATAGATCATATATATTTCCTGGGTGCATGCATAGTATGTTTGTACTGTATGTTATGTGTCTACTGTACTAAGAAGTAAAAAAATAGGTGAAAAGCTTGAGAGAAAAATTGTTCAAATCTTCATAAATTGTTGATATGGAGATATTAATCTAAAATACTTTTTTGTAACATTATCTGCAATTTATTTTGGTAAACTGTTAGAGGAATCAGTGCAACTTAGAACTAACACCTTATAGTTTGTTTAGTTCATGTTTTAGAGTACTTGTAACAAGAACATTTTAGAATTTCAGGACACAATGCAGAGTACAAGAGCTGCAGAGTCTGAAATCTTTGAAAAACAATCTTGATGCACTTTCTCTCCTGGACTCCTTGAAGGTTTTGACATTTCTATTTTTCTCAGGCATCCCCCAACAACAATCTATGTGCTGTTTTTGAAATATAATTAGCTAAGGTTTTAATGGGTTTGTAACACTTATAGTATTTTAAAAGAAACAAGGAGAGCAGGAGAGTAGCGGGTCCAAAAGTGCCTGCTGCCTCTTTAAGATCAGCTTAAGTGATCAAAATTTCATGCAAGGTTGCCATTGGTAGTATAATGTTACGCTTTAAGAGTTTCCTAATGGTTCACATGTGTGAGAGGCAGGGAGCTGGGGAGGGCTGTCAGGCCCAGGCAGCAGGGAGAGGGGCGGCAGTTTGGAGTGGAGAAAAGCTTCCCAGGGGATTAGAAAAGGGCAGCCATATGAGATTACAGCATTTCTCAGAAATGTGCTGCTCAGGACAGTTTGTGTATTTTGGGAAGCTCTCCAAATTTTCCACAGACAGCTTTTTTTCCTTCTCCTCCTCACGTCTGGCTAATTGTGGTACAGCTGAGACCATGCATGTTGAGTCAATATAAGGTTTTTTAACATTTGTTTTCTCTCACTGCTCAGTGGTAGCCTGTATATTTTAGTATGCACATGAAAATATCTTTTTTTCTTATGTTTTTTATCAAAAGTGTGACAGGAGAAGGTGATGCCTGCTGTGTAGAAATCAAAAATGTTTAAACCCCTTAAGGGTTTACATGTCAAGCCTGCAGCAAAGCATTCTACCCAAACTTCTAATACAAATCTTTTTATACAATTCAGAAAAATCCAGACTACTGCCTTTCCTATAGCAGAGCTGAAAAAATTCAGTACATGGTAATGCATAATAATAGCTTGGTGTCCATTAGAGGACAATTAATAAAATATTTTTTTTGATTGACTTCTAACGGTTTACAATTTGCACATTTTTGTGATTCAATTCAATCTGTTTTTTTCTGAGGTTAGTGAAGTTTTGTGAGTTTTTTAAAATTAATTTATGCTTATTTTTGCCAAAAACTTACAGAAGCTTTTTTGGTATTCCACTTTGTGAATGTGTTTTCATTACTGCCAACTCCAGCAGAGTGCTCGCTACAATATTTCTACATCTGAACCCTCTATGTAAATGTACAGGTAATCTAATAAAAGCGTCTCAACATCTGCTCTTTAAAAACAGCACATTGATCACTCACTATGCAAATAACAAAAACCGAGTATCGGTTCAAGTTCAAAAAGTCCTGTGTTGTAAATTCCTGCTCTGTAGTAAAAAGTGGAACAGTGTCAGTCTGTGACTTTACTTTTAAAGTACACTTTAGCATTATGAGTTCATTTTCCACCAAGGTGTATGTAACTGTCTTTAAAGACACATTTATTATTAAGAGGAGTTAAGACAAAATTATATCTTGAAGCCCAAGATACTTACTGGAATTTTGATCTCTGTGATGCTAAATGTTTAAGGTCCTCATTCACAAAAGGTTCTGATGTAATGAAATGTACCTTAACTTTGGATGGTGAGATTGTTTGGTGAACGAGGTGCTGAAAGTATGTAGATACTCTGTACACACATGAGGGGTCACTGCATGGTCCAGCCGTGCATACCAAAACGAAGAAGACAAATACGGAAAATATAAGAAAAATAGTCACTAAGTTAGGTCTGTATGAATTGAATTGACAAAAAAGTGATACAAAAAAAGTTATTTGACTAAAAAGAAGATAAATAACAACCATCTTACTTAGATCATTATTAGTTTGCGACCTAATATTTCCTTTCAAATTTTCAAAGGGTTTTAGCTCTACTGCAAAAATCTGCATGCTCCTGATAGAAATTGATGACAGATGTTGTGATATAAATTAAAATGAAACCAATTAAAATATCAACTTGATTGCGACTTTTTTTCTACATCTAATTTGCTAGCTGCACTGAAGTGGAAATAAAAGCTGTTAAAATATTTTATTTATCTCTTTTGTTGATCTTCTTATATGCCCTTGGGTGTAAGCAGATAGAGAATCTGTTTCTTTTCTAATCCTTGGCAAAAAATGCACAATGCTAAAACAGGCGACAGACCGAGTGACTGGAGAATTTGAAATTCACTGCCATCCTTAAAGTTTCCCTCGAATCTTCGGTGCCTGATATTCAGGCACATATGTGTATGCAGGTTTATCTTTTATGATAAGACAGTAATATCTTACAGGTATTTTATTTTACTTTATGATTATTAACAAAGAGCAGTGACAACTTTTCTCCTGCAAACCAGATCAGAAAAAATAGCTGCCTTAGTTACTTTGATGGACAGAGCTGCCCGTTCTTATTATTGAATCTGTTACAGAAAATTGACCCTCCTTCTTATAAAATCTTATCTCCCTTGCTTGCACATGGCCTGGATTGCACTGAGCCTTCTCTGGGAGATAATTATCAGCTTTTATAGACACCGATTTCCAGTTTATCACATATCAGCAGCACCTCCAACATGCAGCCCCCACATAATAAATCCTATTACTTTCATCCTTAACTAATACAGGACCTATTGCCTCTAACAGGCTTAAGGCACAAACAATCTGTATTTGCTTTTGCTATAGCTCCACTTGCGCAAATACATTGCTATCACTTGCTTTGAGATGAAAACCAATTTTAGACTAACCTGTTGTCACCAATTCAGGCCCCATGCAAGAGCAACAAGTGCCCTTTTTGAGATAGCTTTGTCTCCTTTGTTTCTCTCCCTTCTGTCTTAACAGGGATCTTAAAACTTGTTTATGCTGCTTTAACATTTGACTTACCCTACACAGAGCAGGACTAAGGGGCAGAGAATTGAAGTCAAGGTGATAGAATGTAGGACTGGAAGCAGGGGTCATTATCTCTGCCCAATTACTGTAGTTGTGGGAAGTGCAACAAACCACTAAGTAATGTTTTGGATGCACAGTTAAATGGAGCATAGAGGTAGAACTTGATAAGGTGTTAGGATCAATAAGATAGTAAGATTGTATTTTATTTTTAATTTTGATCTTGTGATTTACATTTAGGCATTCTATGGTTTTTGTCTATATTTAATTTGATCTGTTGTAATTCTAAGCCTGCTACAATTTACACATACTACTGTATATGCATTCTGAGCTTCATGCAGTAATGCAACAAAAGTTACTCCATGTGCAATTCAAAAACAATTTAATAATGTTGTGAGCTTCTGAGCTCTTTGCCTTTGCTCCATTCTGACAAAATATATTGTATTTCTTTCACTCTCATAGTTTTCTGTTTTTCCAGTGGCACAATTGCAACCATTCTGATCGTTGTGGTTGACTGTAACTTATTTACCCCAAAACCTCAGCAGGATACTTAATTAGGGATAGAAGAGAATTGTAATTTTTCATACTGCTGCTGCTTTGTTGTGTAAAGCACCTTTTATTCCCAGGTCAGAATCAACAGAGAATTTTTCTCATCACTGTCACGTGGTCAAGAGCTCTACAAATATCAGTAGTAAGCAACGATCAGTTCTACACTGAAAAGTGAAAAACAAAAACACATTTTGGCAGTGGGGCCTTCTTCAGTTGAGCGGAGGAGAGAGAGAAAAGGAGAAATACAGTAGGAGAAGGGGTGAGGAGGAGAGGACCAATGAAAGAGTATGTTAGAATGGGTAGGGGGAAGGTGAAAACAGGGCTAAGTGATGGAAATCTGGATGACTAATTCCAAAGGAAATGAAGAAGGCATTAATTTGTAAACGAATGTAGGGATTAAAAAGAGATTTGCCTCATATTTCTGCTCTCTCCCTCTCTACTCCACATACCTGAATAGACTCCACAGTCAAAGCGTTTTACTTTTTCAGTGTGAAATTAACTTCTAATTGTTCTTTTGCAGTGACACTGCACTCACTTTAACTTACTTTTACAGTATGTATCATTTAATCATCTGCCTTAGTCATGTCAGTATTTAAGTTACAATTACAATCTATTTAAATAACATTTTTGGTCAACTATGTATCAAAGTGGACTCTGTACAAATGTAGCTATGCTGTGCATTGTTTAGCTGCACATTTAAGAATTTTAACTTGCTCTTCACTGTGTTTAATGTAGCAAACCTTAGCATAATGTACCCTTTTGCTGCCCTTTGCTTAAATGAAAAGGTTCTTTTTAATTTGTTCCTAAAGTTAAATACCCATTGTGATTTAATGAGGTAATAAAAGCTTTACTCTGATTTAAAATTAATAAACAAATTAAAGCAATTTTATTGTGCCCTCTCAATAGAATAGTTCATATGCTAAATAGGTTTGTTAGCCACAGGGCATAAGACTCTGTGATGGATTGGGAGGCTGGTGTGTGACCAATATTAACCAGTCGACACTGCTTGTGTACAAAAAACCCAGAGCTGAAAGAGTCCTCCTTTTGAGCCTGGACCTGTTGTTGTTTAATCAGGGCTTCCCATTGCTCCCTTGACCTTTGTGAACTAGCACATCCCTTCTAATTGTGATTGGCAGGCCATGCAAATATTTTTGGCTAGTGATTGGCAACCGAAGCCACCTTCTCCCTTGCCACAATTCTCTAGGTTCCTCCCCATCAATAGACATGAAGTTGCCTACTTTGCTGAGATAAATAGTAACCTTTGAACTCGTCTTTTGTTTTGCAGGAGCTAACTTGCCTCGTTCTTTTTTACATTGTGTCCTAGAATGTTCCCAAAAGAGATTCGGAGACAGGAATTCTACTCTGTATCACACGATTCTCTCCTGCTTTGGAAACCACAGTGGGTGGAGAAGTTTTTCTTTGGTGTGTAGACAATGGCTCATTAGCATTATTTCAGATTTTTTGCTTTACATTGTTATTGCCAAACAACCATGTCATTCCTTGCTACAATATACTCAGATTCATGTTGTTTCTGGGTATCACGCCTCCACAAGAAACAGGCCCTCCAGGCATGAGACTGCTCGGCACAATCTGTGGAAGTTTTCACTTAGAAGATGGAGTAAAACAACAAAAATAAAATAAAATGTCTGTATATCTTTCTTTCAACGTTGTTTTATTGGCAACTATATTTCAAGTGCTTTAAAACTTGTCATTTCCAGAATAAATACCTTTTTGGGGTTGTTTAAATTCATACCTTGTTTATGTTCTGCTGTACACAGCATGACATTTTGAGCTCATTTTGAAAAAAATGAAGTTTTCTTTTTTTTTTTTTTCACTTTAGCACAAAAGTGGTGCTAATTAGTTTTAGGTTTGAATTCTTCAAAAATAACATGACTCGAGTATTTTGCTCTGAAGTGATTTGACTCCAAATGTTGTTTCCTGTTTTGCATCCATCATCAGTTCTAGTATTCATTTACAGACCTGAATGAGAATGCAATGTTGATATCACTCCACTGAATTCTCTAGGGCATTAATTAGGCATAGTCTGTCTGACATTTTTTGGGTTGTGTGGCTCTTGTACTTGGACATACGCCTGAGTTGGCTGTTTAAATATGGGGTGTGACAGCATGTCCTACATATCACTTATACAGATACCAAATAAACCCTAGGCCTTCACCTCGTTCAACCCAGAAACAAACTGAAGCTAGCCACACTTAAGTTATGAAAGAATGGTGTAAAAAATGGTTGTGAAATCTATTTCTTTCCCTTCTTATAAAATCAATGGAGTACTACTACAAATATAAAGCCAGCACTAAGATCCTAATTTGTGATGGAAATATAGAGGATAAGCACAAAACCTTCAGATTTTTCTGAACTCAAACTACCCTAACTTATTTGATTTTGGTCCCATGCATTTTTCGTGAGGAGATACCTTTCACTAGACTTCACTGAATTGGAAGCACCAGTTTTCCAACATTTGCTGATAGTATTTCCACAGAATCTGTCAGTCAGATGGTACCCTTAACCACACAATTATACAAATGCAGGATTGCACCTTTAGATTAAGTTGTGAATGTCAAAAAGGACTCAATACTTAAAGATATACTGCATCATGTGGGAGCAAGATATGGAACAGAGCTTTTCCTTTCAGTACCACACTACCTGCTCTTCAACTCTCTAGTGTTGCATGAAACTCAATGGCAATCTACCTGAGTTACATTTCAATAATCGGATATTAGGTTATCTTGGATATTTTAGGGATAATTCTGGAATTAGTGTGACATGCAGAGAACTCTGGAAGCTTTCTGCCCATTAGTATACAGAATGTAAACATAATTAGGATTTATTTTAATATGAACCTGATTGCCAAAAGCCCTAATGATATTGACATAAGTTACATGAAATAAAATAACTATTTAAAGTGTATTTACTGATGTAAATGTAGTTGGGAAATGATGACGGTGATAGCAATAATTTTGTGGTTCCACAGGCAGAATAAAAGATTAATTTGTTTCCTTTTCTTTAAAAGAAAAAACCCAAAGCTTTTGTTCACTTTTCACTACATTACCTGCCAGTGGGAATCTCAAAGTACCCAGCTGAGTCTCCTGGCAACCAGTGCAGAGGGGTATTTTAAGCCAGGAGTGTTCACTAAGATGAGGTCATGTCTGCCACATGGGTAGATGCCAGTGCTCACAGAGATTCCACTATGGAAACCCAGGCATGGTTCATGTCTATTTGGGGGCCAAGTAGTGTCTGTTGTCTCTGGTGTGCCCTGTATCTGGACTGAACTATGATTGCTTCATTTAAACTTTTTTTTATTATTGGGAGTACTGAAATGTCAAACTGAAATGACAAAATTGAAATATACTCCTCTGGTTTCAAGGGTCGTGGGCAGTCTGTGTCACATTTATTTAGTGTAAAGTAGGCGGGTGTCTGAAACAAGGCCATATATTCATTATAAACCTGAATAAAAAAAATGTACATAACTTGTGTAATGCTCCGCCTGTGTAAGTGTTGTCACCGAATTAATTTCCTAATCTTCCCGTTCCTGTGGCAACATGGTTGGGAAGGTTGTCAGTACTACCAGTACGTAATTAACAGCACTTACCATGTTCCCAGCCGGTTTTCAGCTCTAGTGTCATCACAGTGTTCATCATAGCAGTTGCTTCCATGGCCCGGTGCTTGTGTCTTTTGCTATATCTCTCATGTTTGGATTCTCTCCCTGGCTTGCCTCCCTGCTTGCAACCTCAACCACACTTCCTGGATCTCCCTTTCCTTGCGTATGATCCAGATCATCCAATCCTTGTCGAACCCTTTCAAGCCATTGGATCTCTCACCTGCTTGACCATTTTGCGTCTGCCTGTTTTTCCTCCACAGCGATGTGCCTGCAGCTCTGCGAGACTGTCTGGCGGTACATCTGTGTCCTTTCCTGCACGCTTGCCTCCTTGAGGGCTGCGGCTCTCACCACCACCGCCTGCTATCGTTGGTCTGCTCCTGAATCTGGATCCTTCTACTGACCCAGAACGCTGCCTCTGCAGGTTCATTCAGTCCCTGGCAGCTTGGTTTCACCAATGTCTTATATCCAGGTTTGATCTAAACATACAGTAGATGACTATAGTTTTAGCCCCAATGCCTCAATATGCCACTGTATTGCTTTACTAAGAGCTCTTATTTGATTTATATGTAAATAAAATTGTCTAAAGTAGCCTTTTTCCATCAAAGAAATATTTTCAAGACAAACATGTGACACACATATTAGCTTCTTTCAGATTAGACTATTAAAATGGGTAATTGTCTAGAATACATAACTGCACCGAAATATTGATGTGTCTTTTAATAAAAAGACAAAAAACAGAATCATAACTCTACTTTTAGCATCTTAACATTGGTTTCCATTTCTTTATGGAGGAGATGTTAACATACGCCTGACCTACAGTACAAAGCACTAAAAAGTCAAAGTCTCACATATTAAACTACTTCTAAACTACAAAACTCCTAAGAACATACACACCAAGTATTGTACTCAGGTCTGAGAACAAAGCTTAGTTTACCCAAGAACCTCTAGTATAACTGTTGGTGGAAGAGCGTTTAATTACATAGCCCCATGTAAGAGATGGGCCAACAGTGGTAGCTATTATGAGAGTTAATAGCTGAGCAGAAAGGAATCCAGAGGGTGAGGTCATGACCTGGCTAGGGTCAGAGAGGTAGAGTCCAGCGGACGGTAGTTAGAGGGCTAAGACAGTCTCAGAGACCGAAGAAACAGGCGGGGTTCAGACCATCTGGAATCGGAGTCAATAACAAAACTGGGCAATAAGCCAAGAAAACCAGGAGATGAAAACCACAGAGAGCACTTGGGGAAGAAGAGGCTCTGATGAGTGTAAACCCAATACCAAGCAGGGAGATGAGCGTAAGGCAGGTTAAAGTAGCCAGGAGGAGTGGGTGTGTCTGATTACCTAATTCAAACTGCACTGGAATGTGGGGAATGTGGATCCTCATTGGGTGAGGCATTATTGAAGCCTTAAAATCAAAACTTTAGACCTATTAAGACTATTTCTTTAATATCTGTTTTCTGTAGTCTATAACTATTATGGTTGACTGTGGTCAAAGGGTGTTACCTGTACATAAGTGTTATATAATCTATTATGTAATGATCTTCCATCAAGTTACTGTGACAATCTTTCTCATCTCTTGTTTTTCCAGTGCCTGAATCGATCTCGGTCCTGGCATCCAATGTTGAGCATGCATGTCAGAATGGCCTATGACATCAGAACCTGGAATGCCTGACCCAATATGGCAGACCCAATAAAACTTGTCTACTTCACTCAGATAACTATGATGACAGACCCAGGAAGGCAGGACTCTGCAGAAACTGTCCATGATCTATTAGAACTAATGTATCACAAACCCACTTCCTGGAGGGGTGGGGAAACAATGGATTTATTTTCTGCCACTGGGAATTTTTGTTTTTCATGTTCAACTGTTGTTATATACTGTTAGATTATTAGTTGTTCTAGAAAATTTGTAAAACACTCTGTATCAGACTGCTTTGAATGGCAATATAGCAAATAAACTGCTTGATTTATAGAACAATTGAATAAAAATAATTAACCACTCTCATAGTTCAAGGCATCCTGTTTGCAGAAATAAAACACATGCCTTGAATTGCTGTAGGAATGTATTGCATTTTATAAAGAATACTGAACAGGAGAAACATGCCAAAACAAATTTTTGAAGTTGGGAGTAAATAAATGGTACTGAACAAACAGCAGTAACACCAGAATCGTCTCTAATTTCCAAACTGCAGATGTCAACCTTTTGAACATAGAGCTCGTGAAGTGTAGTTTAAGCTGTGAAGATTGTGCAAAATAATGTGATCTTACATAAGAACAGCTTATTATCAGACTCACTTTGCATAACCACATTGCTTCTTATACACAGAGTGAAATTCAAGTATAGGTGATGAGCAAAGTGTGTCTCTGTACTGGAATAAATAACAAGACTTTGTAATCTGCAATACAGAGTTTAGTAGTTTCTGGGGTTTTTTGCATTCTCTTTGTATTTCTACAGATTTTAATATAAATGTATATATTTATAACATAAAAAATGTACAGGTCTTTGTGTTTGCACATTTTTCCTCATCAAAACGGAATGCTGCACGAGCAGCCAAGTGCTGTTTTTCCTTGCGTTCGTATAAAGAAAGTGTCTGTCTCCCGAGGGATATGTGCAGACATAAGCATTAGTTAAATACTGGCACCCAAACTCTCAAAGACTCTGAAAGCTGCGAGCGTGAGGAGAAGACTCTCGGCTTGTTCCCAGGTGCTTTCTAAATGGGATATTTCTCCCCCTGCTCTGTGGCCTCTCTGCTCTCACTCCCAGAGGAAAAAGACTCAGCTTGCAGCTCAATAGTATCTCCAAATGACGATTGTTGCAGAGCATCTTCTTGTGGAAATGAAGGAAGGAGGGAGGAGAACTTTTCACACCGCACAAACAAGACAGCAAAAGAAACTATTCTTTCCTTTTCTCAACCACCACACATTCACAAAAAATTCTCACAGCTTCTGGGTGGCTTGAGTACAGGGGACGCAAAGTGCATTCTGGAGATGTACAAAACCGAAAGAATAAAATACAAAAGGACTGCAGCAGTTTCAAATGGTAACTTTTCCATACAAAGGCAGATGCCCTCACACTGAGACATTCTTTTTTTAATTTACTGTGTCATTGTTTTCTACTCTCCACAATTGGAAAACAGTTTCAGCCTGAGTTTCATTTGTAGCAATCCACTTGTGACCGAAGGAGGCTGAGTGTGAAAAAACTGTCCTGTGCCAAGTGCGCCGGCCGCCGATGGGATCAGTGTTGTGAAGCACATTGATTTCCGTGGAAGAGGAAGGTGTTAAATGTCCTTAGGAAAATCATGCATTTCTGCTACTGAGGGAGTTGATTCATTTGACAATAGGTTTCTAAAATGTTGGCCTGTGAATGCAAGTGAAAAGCTGGTATTCCAATTTTAACACTGCAGTAGAATTTTTCTGTCTCCTCTGGCCCACAGCAAAATACACATATTCTGGATGACACTCAAAAGCCACTACATACTAAAAAAAACGTTTACAATTTCATCCATCCATTTTCTAAACTGCTTTATCCAGTACAGGGTGCCTCAGCAAGCAACAGGCACAAGGCAGAGTACACCCTGGATGTGATGCAAGTTATCCCAAGGCAGTCACAGACACAAACATGCACAGACTCACACAAGGTCCAATTTTGCACAAGCCGATTAATCTAACCGTATGCTTTTGGACCCTAGGAAGAAACCAGAGCACCTGGAGAAAACCCAAGCTGTGTCGGAAACTTTTACAGAACAGCAGGGATACTGAGGTACTACTCAATGGCCTCCTGTTATCCTTCAGAAACTCCACTGCTCACAGAGGAAGGATTCTTTAAGAGCAAGTAGTGGGTCTCCAGTAAGTGCAGCAGTATGCATCGCCACATGTTGCAGCAGCTGTTTAAGGAACATGGCCATAATTGCTCAATTCATTGTTCACATGCTGACACGGTTTCAAATGTATAAGCCCAGTGCAATAACTTGCAAGTAGTGCAGAGGTGTGTCCTGCTAGGCTGTTGCTTTTCATCCATGATGAGTGGTAATCTCCCTTCTTTTATTATTTTTCATTTCTGTTTTGACAATCACTTCACACCTTTTTGCACAAAAGGTTGTGACAAACTGGATAGTGGTTTAAGCAGATGTTGTTTGTCAATAACCTCTTCTTATATTTATTTTACCTCATTTTAACACCACAGGCCCAACAACTCAAGCGGCAGAGACAAGTGTTCGACAGAGAACCAACACAGCGCTCTTTGACAGCAATGCAGACTCACAGGTTACCCCAGTCGTTTAAAATGTTGGCGTTTGTATTCACTACATGTCTCAAAATGAAGATTTCGGATTCAGTTTGATCAGGCGGATTTCTGAGTTCTTTTCACAGCTCTGGCTCTGTCTTTAAGAGGCGTCTCTAAGGGAATCAAGTGAAATGTGCCCAGAATACCACTGAAGGAGGCTATTCCAAACTCTGCAGCCCTCTCATTACTATTCAGGTGATTATTGTGCCTCCTACATAACCATATGCATAACAAAGCAGGGGAACCCCAGGGAATTTGTGCCCGGATAACCCTGCCTTCTCTCCTCTTTGACTGGAAGAGAGATGATCACAGAGCGCTGACTTCTCTACAGAAACCTGGAGTGGGCACGTTTTCCTATCATAGCTGGTCTCAGTTTTAAAAAATTCAGAAGATTAAGTGGCACAGAACTATCAACAGCAACAAATTATGTTTGGTTGGAGTGGCAGTCTTTATTTTTGAGCAAGGGGACTTGAAATGGTAGGGTGAGCCACTTTTCAAAATGTAATGTTTTATTAAGTTTAAGGTCACTGACAATGACTGGAAGTCAAGTTTGCCTTATTTCTGAAGAAAGCCCAGACATTTGTTCATGTCAATTTGAAATGTACTGTATGTAATGTGTTCTAAAAAAATAAAAATGAAATTAAAACAATACTGTAAATATTAAACATTATACCAAAATTATACATTTTCCTTAATGTCAGAAATTACACACCGTTTTGTTTTTATCTCTGCTAATTTTGGATTCTTTTCCTAATTTGAGGAGATACTGTTCCCCAAAAAAACAATGTTCCTTTATACACAATTTATTATTATATATAATATACATATACAGTATAGGCAAGTTAAAACGGATTATTAATTAATTATATTGTTTTCTCATTTTACTTAAAATAAAATTGACTTTTTACAGCATAAAAATAATGTTTAACAGAAAGTTCAAATTTCTATTTTGTTCTGGCAGCAAAACAAATAACTTTTTCATCGATCATTAGATTAATTTAACTTTGTTGGCTCTCAGAAATGTACTGCAGTTCTCCCCTTGTACAACTCTCTTTCTATTAAGGTTTTAGTGCAGACAGATGCAGACAGTTTAAGTTGCTCTCTGAGCGTCTGTTTGCTCTTTTTGGGCAGTTAGTCTCTTTGTGTAAATATTACAATTGTGACACAGTTTGCAGGTACTCTAGCCAACTACACCACCTAGAGATTTAAAAAGGCACTATGATCTTTCTGTATAAAAAGGGTGCATCTCCTGGAATCATCAGCATGCCCACAAACCAGCATTAACGGGTAGGTTCAATAGTTGTTGTTCTATTCCACTAAATTTCAAATACAGACCGGTACCGTGGGTATTTTTATAAATAAACATTTCTATAGAGGGAGCCAAAAAACAACCAAAAAAATAGAATGTGATTAAAGAACATGAACCACACTGAATCTCTTGCCGGGAGCACTCTGGCACCCTAGTCCACCCAGGAATTAGTGGGAGGTTCCTGAACATTCATCTGGCCTGTCAGTAGGACAGCCAAATTAATCCTTCTGTCTCTCCCAGGCATCCCATTCTCTGGCTCTCCGACACATCGCAAGTACAGTATGCTCTCCGACACATCGCAAGTACAGTATGCTCTCCTCCTCACTCTGCATCATCAGAGGGCCGGATCTCTGCCCCCTTGCAACTGTCCTCCACAATAAATATTGCTGAACTGCATTCAAAACACCCCCATCCTGAAAACCACCACTCATGCCCCAACAATGGCACTTGCTGTCCACTGGCCACTTGAAATGGCAGCCACCTGACCACCCAAAGTCCCTTCTCTTCCATTGCGGTTGTTGGCCCCAGTTTTTCTGGGAAAACCTCTCACTAAGCATTGTTACTTGGGACCCAAATTCATGGAACAGAATTCATGGAATGGAACGTGACTCCATTCACTTCATGAAGGCAGGCACTGCTGGTTTGGTCTCCAGCTCCTTACCCATGCACCCTGCTGACGTACACCATAAAAATCTCAAGGAAAACTCTGTGCAGCCATGCAGTCCAATCTCTCAAAATCACTTGCAGTTTGCAGCAGCCACTAGTTGCCAAACAAAAGTCTGGATGGCACTGCAATGAGTTCTAATGTTGTTGTTTTTTTGCAGGGGTGGGGGGCATATACAGTATGACCTTTGATCACAACAGCACCAAACCCAAAGCTAAAACAAGGAGAAGAGACACAGAAAACAATCAGGGAGCATGTGCGAGTCACTGAGCCCTCACACATCAGACCTTCACTTGGCTTCACTTTACATCTCAATTTCTCCACAAACTGCTGCTTCTTCTTAAGTTCAACACCCCATCCACTCTCTCAGTGTATCCCTGGCAATCGCTCCAAGAACCAATCAACAGAAAACAACACATAAAAAGATAGCTCAAGGAAAAAGAAAAATATCACTATTCCCATAAATTTTTCAACTGTTCTGTAATAAAAAACTGAACCAATTCACCCAAAGTTTGTGATAATTCACATTTGCCCTCTCTTGTTAAACACAGTCCCAGTTTCCAGGCATGCTATCACGTGTCATACTGAAAAGGAAAAAAAAACACAATAACTTAAATGCTTAGCAATTGTCTTCTCTTATTCTGGTAATTCTGAACCAATAACTCTATTCTTCACATAGCCTCGCAGGAGACCTGCCCTGCAAAAGCCTTTCACCACCAAACAAACTGGCCGAGAGTAAAAAAGTTCTGCTTTCTCCTGCAAGTGTTGGAGTCTTTTTTTTTTTCTGTCCACCCAATCTGGTCTCCAGGAGCCAGTCACGTGAGACAGGTGCTCACAGGTGGAAGACAGATGTCAAAAACCCAGGGGTTTCCAAGAAATGCAAAATGAAAAAACATACTGTATACAGTACAGCACCCGTCCCTAACAAAAACACAAAGCAGATTAGTGAATGACCCAAGAAAACACAATCAAACTGCTGCCCAGCTCATTTCAACTCAACCACTTCCATCACTCTGTGATATGGACGGTATATACAGGACCCTCAAACACTATACAGCAGAATTAGAAATTATGTTTTTGCTTTATAGTTGTGCAATTTGTGTTGGTGATCATGAGATAAATTAATTGTAAATGAAAGCACAATGTACCATAGTAAGCATGTTTTTTGTAGTAATTCCATGTATACATTTGAACAATTTAAAACAAAAATATAATTTGTGTTTAATCCAGCGATGTCATATAATCAAACGCATTTTACAATACCTAATTTAAGTAAATTGAGTGTAAAGGTCAATATTTCAATGCATATCCCTTTGAGGTAATAACTGCAAGAAGCCTAGCCAGTTTCAGTTCTTGTCTACAGTATATTCGGGGTATTCTGATACCAGTTCTCTCTTCAGTATGCAAAGTGCATGATATTAAGTTGCCTAGTCTAAGAGTTTACACTTTTATCTGGGTGACCTCCTTGGTTGTGTGAGTTATGCGTTGTGAGTTATTGTTTTACTGCATGATGATGTGCCATTCAATATGGGTGCCAGCAGTTCGTTCTACATAAGCATCCAAAATGATTCTGAAAACTTCTGCTGCAGTCACATAAGTACGGCATCATGAGAGATCATTGAGTTAGAGGTGGCGTGGCCATCGCTGTAACTGTGACATTACCTCCTCCATGTTTCAAAATTCGAAGTTTACAGAAAAAAAAAAATTGGCCAAAGTGATAGAAAAACAAAGTGTGAAGAAATTAAATGAAATGCAGATGTTTCAATTAACAGCACCTCATCTGTGAAGCATGACTGACCTGGGCCTGCACCTCTGTAACAGGCTTACTCACTTCTTTAGATGATGGAACTGATGATGGCTGAAGAAAAGTGACTCAAAACAAACCGGGACTTGATCGGTGCAGAGCTTTGCAGTCAGGCTGCCTTCAAGCACAAGTGCTGATGCTCCTGCCCAGACTGCCACACATGGACCTCCTGTCACGATTATAGTCCCCCCACCTTAAGGGTGCTCCAGCCCTTTCACTTAAGACTTTATTCTGTGCACCTGATTCCTATTCCCAGCCCACCTTAAAAGCCAGGCGCTGACGCTCATCCGGGCTCTGCATCTGATTTCCGTATCGTGCGAGTCCGGGACCTGGACTTACCCATTTGTTTGGATACTTTCTAAGGATTACTCTTTTGGATTGTTCGCCTCGGCCACACCTCCCCCGTGCACCAGCGCACCTTGGACACGCCCCCCTGTCTTCAGCCCGTATTCCTGCATGACGTTTCCCCAATGTTTCCCCACTTCTTCGGATTGTGTCGTCTGCATAGGGTCCGGAAAAACTGTTCGTTACACCTCCCCTTCCATTAGTCACTTGTACCCAACAATTAGCAGAGCATCTCTTGCTGATGTCCTTCAGGGTAGTCTATACAAAACCTTGATTCATCACTACAGAGTACTTGGCTCTACTGGAGAGACTACTTGAGGTGACTTAGTCCTTCTTCCCACTTACTGATGATACAATGGCATTGTTCTCCTGATGAGTGTTGAGTGTTCATTAATTTTCAATTCTGAAATTCAGCAGGTTAAGTCACACCAATCAACTCTCCACCTACTTAATACATACTGTATGCAGCAGTCAGTCACTCAAGTTTAAAATGGTCAGTCATGAATAATCAGTTAATCAAAATGACACTGTGTTCAATACAGTCTTCAAATTATTTAGTGCAATGTTGTTTTCAGAATCGTACTATTGCATTTTATTTTACCCAACACTCTGCTCAGCCTAATGGCAACACTACTGTAGCACTGTAACACTACAATGTCTAAGCGGGACAAAGCTCATTAAGGTGTTTTTTCTGGTGTCCGCATCCCATGATTCGTAGTCATCATATGACATTGGAATACCAATCTGAACACTGTGTTGAACAATGTGGCACTTTTTAGGAATGCATCCTTCATGTAAAACAGAAATGCTCTTTATTCAAAATCCATATAATGTATCAGTCTAAATATATATAAATAGATTACTACTGTACATATCAATACAAATTACATACAACATTTATAGATATCAGATATTTTATAATCATAAATAATAAATTGCCTTTCCTGGTTTTCTAGAGTAGACTTTCTGCTACATTGAAGATATAGTAGTACAATCAATATATACTGGTACTGAACAGAAAGGGATGGTTACACGATCAAATCCATTTCAAACAGAAATTGCCTATTATCATTTTTTTAAAATCACCAAATTAAAGGTTGTTGAGCTAGTCTGTTTTTATTTAAAATTTAAATCATCATGATTAACAAAGACACTTTTTGAAAAAAAGTATGTTTAATATGTAATTCCACTTTATTATTGTGATCAACTAACATTTGTCAAGAATTAATTGATGATGCATGAATTGAAAAAAACTACCATGCCTTTAATTGTTTAAATGGATTTGAGGCGCTAGTAAACAAACTGTGATTCTTTCCTTTTTAATTTTTACTAAACTTAAAATGGATATGAAATCTAACAGACTTTAACTGCCAGACATTTTCATTATTTAAAAAATAAGACATTGTTTTAAAACATGTAAAATATAGCACAGGCTTTGTTGAAAGGATCCCCTGCTGTTTCAATGGGTTGTGTGAACATGTTTATGTGGAAGGGATGCAACAGTTTGACATACACACTTAAAAACATACTGATTTCATTGCTGTTTGCTGTCAATATTGGCCACTTGTGCATTTTATCCTTAAGGACAGGGTTGTGAAATTGCAATTATACATTAGTAACTGTATTTCATGTGTTGCATTAGATTTCAAATTAAACAATATTCCTTTGTTATCTTGAATACTTTTGCTGTATTATAATGCTTAGAAAATGAAAAGAAATGTTACATTTATTATTTTGTTTCACTAGTTATTAATTTGATAAAGTGAGTGCTTATCTTTTGTTAATAAGAATTAATCTAATTTTTAAATATCACATTTAGCTTCCCAAAGAAATCCGTAACATTGATTGATTAAGCTGTTCATTCAGTCTGATCAATTGCAGGAAAAGTGAACAGTTGATCAGTATTATGAGTTTACTACACACATTAAGCAAACGCATTCATCTCTACAAAGGTGCAATGCTTAATTTACACATTAATATCTTTTGGTTTAAAGGCAAATGTAATAGTAATAATAACAATGACAATACAATTAATCATACTGTGTAATGAAAAATACAATAGAACAATACTGCATATTGAAATACATAAAAATCCTTATAGTCACTACAGGATTCTCCCACTTGAAAGCAAAATAACAGCAACAGTATTGTCCTGAGATAACAATAAAGCCCAAATACCTATTATTTTAAGGGGGGAAATCTTATGTTTTTATTTATGGAAAAATGATTTGGTAAAAGAATGTCAGAGGAATAATATTTGGTCATTTTTTTAATAATTATAGTTTATTATAACTGAAGGGGAAATGTATGCTTCATGACAACAGAAGAAAGTCACTGTAAAAAGAGGTGGCTGCTTCTTTAAGATACTGCAAAAGAAAAAAAATAGGTGGACTATAAACAATCATCAATCTGCATTCCTTTTGCCTGCTGGCCCATAAGCATTCAGCACACATCTCTTCCAGATAATTTTTGTTTTAATAGAATCGCTTAAAACAATTAATTACCAGCGTTTTTTCATTCCGGCTGCATTGGAAGAGATACGCTGGTAATAAAAAGGCATTTATTTGGCGGTTTCTGGAGGCCTGTACGTTATTAACATGTAAATTAAATCATCACAGCTGTTCCATTTTCAATCAGGCTGTGTGGAGTGAGAGCCCAACCACAGACCCAACAAGCAGATTTTATTACACGCACATTCATTAAGAACAAGCTGGGCCGTGTGGCATCTATACGGTCTAAAATGGAATTGTTTTTTTTTTTTTTTTACTTTTTTTCTGTTACTTTATGGAGTTTCTAAACAAAATGCAAACTTGAATGGCAATCAAACTCACCATTCTCATTTAATAAGTACAATAATCTGACCAAAAGGTTTTAGTACCATAATCTGAGAAGAAATATGGGCAGTAAAAAGGACGGTTTCCAATAAGAAAAAATGAAAGGGAATACAATCATCAGGCTGATTTTGAATAAGGCTTTCAAAATTAATATGTTCACCGTGAAATATGTCCCGAGAAAGGAAATAATAATGATAATGATAACTTTGAAAATTGGGAGATCTTTGGGGATTGGAATTAATTAGTTTTACTGGGAATCTTTAGGGCATCCAAAGGAAACATGCAGGAAAAGAGATACCTGTAACTTCACAGCTCTTGTCCAAGTGGTGACTAATGCCATTGGTTAGGGATCTTGAATATAAAACCTAAGTTTCTTTCATCATGACAATGGACAATATACAGGATATACCTGTATACTGTATGTAAAATTAGAAACCCTGCAATGGAGACTAAGGTGAAAGCACTCATTGAAACTTTTGACTAAAAAACATAGTCAATCTTTTAGGTTTCTTCCCATTATCAAGTAAATTATAAGTAGACATCTTGTCTTCCACCGTAAAACTGAAAAGTTCATAAAACAAAGTGTGAGGTAGCCTACACAGAGATGGCCAGAAGTCCTGAAAAGGACCATCCTTATTAAATATCTGCTAGAATGTGTATTTCTTTGAACCTCCAACCTGGAACAGAGAATTGAAAATTACTTCTAAGGAGTTTCTGATTATGGAAAATAGGGTAATGTGAATACAATGGCTACAGGGATTTAATTTCTACATGCCAAATTGTGATTAAGTACACACTTATAAGGCCAAAACAATGTATATTTTCTAAGGAGAATACTGTTATTTGTTATAAATCTAAACAGTGTAAATTGTGTCTGTCTGGAAGAGAACAGATTTTCCATTAAGCACATAGGTACAGGAGTGTCGGGATTAAACTAAACAGTGATCATAAAACAAAGGCATATGAATAAAATTGAAAATATAGCAGAACTAAACCCCTTGAAGATCTTTTACACTGCTGTGTGCAGAAATTAATACACAGTCTCTTCCCTCTGTATATAAATAAAGTCTAGCACACAGCTTCAATCCAATCTCCGACAACCACGAGTACCTCATCCTCGAATAGATGTTTGGAACGTACCATTACCAAGGAGAAAAAAACAACAAAACACATAGGACAACGCTCGCCACATAAAATTGTAGACCGCAATACTTGGACACACAGAGACACATGTACACAAACAGTACAATCAATAATAATTTCAGTTTTTAGTTATTTTCCGGACATTTAGAATACCATCCCTCTCACTCAGACCATTAATGGAATAATCCTCTCACTGGCTTCTAGGTGTGGGCGGTCCTTTCGTAGGACCCGCCCCCTCTTGCAAACAGTACCTGAGGTTTTCCTGCATGCATTGTTTACGCCGTAAGGTGCTTTTTTCTTCCTTCTGCCTCTACATTAGCGGTTCTTGTATTATGGTGACAACGGGGACTTTTTATACTTTTCCCTGCAACCCTTTTGTTTTTCCCAACTCGCGTGTGCACCCGCTGACTGCGAAAAGAAACCGGGTAGGTACTATAGGTACAGTAGGACTGACGCATTTCCACCCGCGTCTTAAACAAATCTGCAGTCTGAGCCCACCTTGCCTGTATGCGTTTTGTTATAAGCAGTGACAGTTTACTGAGTCACTCAGGGCAAACAGCTGAGGTGGAACTGTGAATATCTGATGAGATCACCTAGAAATAAAAACAATCTGGGGGAAACAAATCTCGCTTCAACATTGACACCAGGGACAAGAGGCAGGTATCCCCACTTCCACCTGCAGCCTCTCACCTGGGGGAACTCCAGAGCAGATGAGAGAGCACCTGTGCCTAAGAACTCTGGCTCCAGAGTCAATGTACAGTAGAACTAAACGGACTAAGCCTTGGCACTGAAGAAAATTCATAATGTTTCTTCTTTTGTTGAATGCTCTAGTACAAAAAAAGAAAAATAAATACATTAAATGCAGCTTAAAAGATAAGCAAACCAATTAACAGTAAAACGGGCAGAGAGAAACAAAAATGTAAACAGCACTTAATAGGTGATCAGTTAATGAACAGACACAGAAGGGGAATGGCACTATTTGGACAACTTCCTCAGTAAGTATCTTTTCCTTCTGCTTCAAGTTCAGTTGTTTATATTTCCCCTAGCACACCTGTATGAGAAAAGTCCTGAAACTTACTCATTAGCACAGGCTTGATACAGTACAAATTACAAATCTCATTCAGATTTTTTAAGAACTGAAAGCAAATATCAAAAGGACTTAGAGAAAATTAGCACCACTGATAAAGAGCCCAGTAGACACAGGAGTACACCAGGACCAGGACTGAGAATCACTACTGTAAGCTATTATGTTTTTGATGGGAGTGCTGCTGATCACCACTGAACCGCTGTACAGTACAATTCTTGGCTGTCATGAGTGCTAAATTGGAATATTGTTTTCTGTCTAGAGATTTCCCAGTAGACATCACCTGAGGGGTGGCTGGGAGAGTAACTCAAACACAGTTTTCCAATTATCTGCTAATTTTAGGCAGCTGCACATCATATGGAAAAAGACTATTTTTTCTATGTGACATCTTCCACACAACTCATACCTATGCAACATGTGCTGTCACAAGGGAGTGTGTGCTCCATGTAACATTATGCATTTTAGCTGATAAATGACCATCTTCTGCGTTAATTTCCTCTTGTACATCCTTCACCCATCATCTGTGCTGAAGATAATAATGTTGGGTGCAACTCAAGTTTTGAGTCCAAATTATTTGTTAGTCTCCTGCCTCTTTTGAGGTCACTTCGTGTGTCAGACTTGTTTAAGGGTTCCTGTAAAGAAATAATGAAATACATGCAGAAAAATGTTGAAATCTATAGAAATGTAAAAAATCTATTGAGCTGCTATCGTTCTACTCCTCATCTCACAATCTTTGCTCTTCTAATTCTGGTCTCATACAGTATCTGTCCCCCTAGCCCATCTACACTCTGTGGGTGACAAGGCTCTCTCCTAATATGCCCCAAAGCTCAGGAACTCTATCCCTAAGAATATCAGGGGGTCACCTTCCCTAAACTCTTTCAAATCTAACCTGAAAACCTTCTTCTTTAGAAGAGCCTTTACTTAACTGGTTCTGATATTTATCCCTTTACTTCTATTGTATTCAGTATACCACTCTACTGTCTCCTGCCATTGTGTGTTTTCATTGTGTATATCTTATGTATTTTTGTGTATTTTTTGTTGCTTTTCTGTAAAGCAATTCCAATAATTTTCTAAACATGTTCATTTTCAATAAGCAGTTCTTGAATATGACTTCAATATGTGACAACCCCCAAATCTTTAGCATTTTTGTTAAAGGTTAAGGCTCAAGAACAGAACTAAAAACCCAGTTAAGACTATAACAAACAGTATTGCTCTTAATGTAAAATTCTCATAAGTCGAAGCACAGTTCATTTAGATCTGAAAAAAACTCCTTGTGACACTTTATATTGCATATCCATGGTGGAATTTAGGTGAAAAATAAGTAAAACGTCCTACAAACTAATTCCTGCTCATGTTTTTTAAACACAAAAATTAACAAAGCAAGCTTTTCACTGTTTAGCTGAAAATATTTTTCCTTTTTACACTGATCTGTTTCAGTTTCTAAGTATTGTATAACATATGTTGAAACTAAGCTGGGAACAATTAGAACAAGATGACAGAGCAAAAACTAGGAGCCTTTACCCTTTTCAGGTGTGCTATTAATACAAAACTCTTGAATTCAGTGTTCAGTTCTATTATTGGAACTGTTCAATCTGTGCATACAACAAATAAAAGAAGAAAAACATTTCTTGACAATGTTTTTTTTACACAGATTCAAATAGGTTCATTAGGAACACCAACTTCCCAGCAGTATGAAGGTTAAATAATGATACTTGGTCTTTAATAAGTGAAGTTAGACTTTAAACAAGACAGCCATCAAGCTGAACAGTTAAATATTGATAGACCAGAAAGACATAAAGGACTGAAAATGTGCATTTTGCACCATAGATTATGGAAAATAATTCACAAAATGAAGGCCCACACTTATCCTACAGCTCTTAACCTGAAATAAAAACCCTAAATTAAAAAATGAATAGGCAGCTATGTGGTCATTAATGAGCATAGTAACTGCTGCAGCACACATGCTGAAATAAAATGGTATCATAGGGACCGCTTTAGTGGGAGCCCCAGGGGAAAAATTGGATTAGTTTGGGTCAAAGGTTCGAGATTGCTGAATGAATTCTGTGTGGGAGTTGAAGAGCGAGCTGTTGCAAATCACACAAATTGTCCAAAACAGGAAAAATGATGTTTCTTTTTTTTTTCTTTTAAAGCACAGAAATGGCCAATTCATTAAATGAATCACACTGCAAGGGAGGAAGACAGAGACAGGAGATTATGGTGAGTGTTGATGAAATATAGAAAGTCTTACAAGGAGCCATTGAGAAGAAGGTTAATGTTTTCCACAGAGTGTGTTAATAGGGTTGGCAGGCTTTTACCTGTGGGAATAATACCAAGTCATCAATGACTGAACTTTTACTACAGGGGCAATATGCTGCCTTCTGTGAAACAATTTTATTAATTGATTTTTTTTCTCAAATAAAGCAAGAAAAAAAAACAATAAAACGTCGTAATACCTCTCTTTAGAAATAATACAGCATTGGTGGAAAATAAGGTTTTCACCAAGGGACAACTAAAATTAGATGGATACTGTACAGGTAGCTGCAATTTGACTGTTAGCAGAAGTACTCCAAGTACTCTTCCATCCCCAGTACCGTGGATCCCAGCAGTATAAATAATGTCAAGCTATTCCAGGATCCAATGGTGTCAGAAGAGGAACTGGATAGTGTGGTGTCTTTTAAGTTGAATTCAGATCAGCCAACATTTTTAAGAGAAACACAGATCTGATTTGTACCGAATGTGACAGATCATTTATGAGTATAAGAAGAAAGAAAGCACATTATCCAAACATTTAAAAGAAAAGATTAAATAAGATCTTTATCCAATTAAAGGAGAAGTGTACAATCAATTACATGCATTGACAATATATATTAGAAAAACCAAAAAAGGTTAGAAAGGAATGTTGCAGTGTATGCTAAAATAAATGTAATTTCAGTTTCATAAGAATAGTAGCAAAAGAAGTGACATTTTAATCATTGTGAATTATTATTTCACTCTAAATTTTCTAAAACAAAGACTCCCCATAAAAGACTTATTTCTAATTTACAGAGAGTGGACATTCTGGGAAAAGCATGTGTTTGGATCGAAATGTTATTAGAAACCATACTGAGTACACAGTGAAAGGGTTCACCCTCACACAAACTGCTGTGATGTAATTAGTGGAGTTCCATGGAGATCTGTACTTGGACTGCTGCTTTCCCTATGTTTTTCAGATGTGTAGATTCTGGTATAGTTCGCAAATAGTCACATTTGCAGAAAATACCAAAATAGGAGGTCTAGCAAACACTGTAGAAACAGCAAATGAGATTATAAACAATCTAGATAATTATATTGGTAGTTAACATAGATAACACTTGACATACACTACTGACTAGTGGAAAGTATTGCATGCAGGTAGCAAAAAATATAAACTAGAGAAATAAAATGGAAAACAGTGTGTAGAGGCTACTTAAAAAAAACTTGTTGAAAAGTGTTGGTTGTCATATCTTCTAGGCAATTTATACGTTTAAAATAAGATATACAGTTAAGAGGATGTTAACATTGTAAAGTATTAATTATATATGAATAAAATTGAAAATATAACTTGTTACACATTGTACAAATGTACAGTATCAGCCAGCTATAATTGTTAAAACCTCTCTTGGGCATTCTTAACCTTCTTAACCACTGACTTATTTGTTGCTTAGAAAAATATTAACAAAACACAAGAAAATAACGGCACTGTTATTTGGTCCTGCTATTATAAACATTCAACATTGTTTTACATAATTGAGGTAACTGAGTCATAACATTTTTCTCAGAAAGATATTTTCCTGATCTGAACTTTAGCATCAAAAATGCATACAAAGGGAACAACGTCATAACTGAAAAAGCATGGACTGTAGCTCCTTACTGAGAATACTGCAGCTGTAGTAGTACTAAACTTAAAGTAACTTGCACACAAGCAATTCAGTGAGAGTCAAAAGGTCCAGATGGGCAGAGAGGTGGGGTTGTGGTTAACACTGATGTCACTTAGCACCTGGGCTGTGAAGTAAATTCCAATTTGTTTCTCTGGAGCGTGTATTTTTTCCCCATTTTGTAAAATGCTCTGGTTTTGTATCAGCTCCCAAAGACATGCTGCTCAGGATAAAATTTTCTTTTGTGGGGTGTTCTCCTTGAGGAGGGAGGTTAGCCTTTCTACATTACCCAACCATGGATTGAGAGGTTTTGGTGCCAGGCACCTATTTTCCTTGTTAACATTAGTTTGTACAAAATACAGTAGAAAATCTAGTTGGTTACTAGAGACAACTATTTCTGCAGAAATGTCCACTTCATGTTTGATTTCTGTACACACCAATAAATGTTGTCGAGTAACGACTTTGCTTTAAAATGTTGTTTTGTATAGTAGATAAGCTGGGGGGAGTTTATTTTGTTTTGATAAAAAAATACAGTTTAAACAGTATAGGCGGTTTTTACTCTTGTCAAATATGTAGTAGAAACATTGGTAAAAGTCCTTAAAAAAGGCCCATTACTGGAGGGCAGAGAGTCAGGGAGCCTGGCAGTCCTAATACTCAGTTATCTCATTGCTGGATAATGGAATGACCTCTTGCCTGCCCGCAGTGTATGACAATATAATAGCGTAAGCAGTGTGAATAAAGTGGTTATTTTTGGAATCCAATTGAAGAGATGGAAGAAACCTCTGTGACAGGTGGAGGATTGAACAAGATACAATGTTCTGGAGGAAAAAGGAAAAAAACGGGAGGGGGTGAGAAGCAGGGGAGTGGGAAAAAGAAAGGGAAGATGTGAAAAGGAGGGCAGCTACTGGGCAATAGTGTGAGGTTGTGAGAGCCAGGAGGCAAAGGGAGGAGATGAGACTGCAAGATTAAAGGAGAGGGGGTGATCCTTTGAGAGAAAGGGGCCGTGTTAAATGAGAGGAAAAGAAACAGGTAGAAATGGAGAGGTGTGGAGCTAATGAATGACAGATGTGAAGGGCATAATGAAAAAGACCACTAGAGTTAGACAGAAGAAGACAGAGGGTGGTGAATAGCTTAATGTTTATATTACAATATATGGTATTACACATAATATACAATATTGCATGAAACAAAAGGAGTTGTCTGTATTTGCTAGAGAAATGCAGAATCGACGCATTGTATTATAGCTACAGGCATGGAAAAATGTTATTAGAGCAGCATTGAATTCACATTAAAAGCTTAGTTTCTCCTTTTTTCTCTTGTTCTGCAACAATTAAATTGCTTGTAGACTTGAGGGTAATATGTAAGAAAATGAATATTTCTGGTAGTAATATGCATAATGTTATTTACAAGGACACAATGAAATACTTTGCAAATCCTCTGCCCCTTGGCTCAGTGCTAGCCATAGAAATGACATTCATGCTATTGAGAGAAAAGAAAGTAGAACAGTTATTGTGCTACTGTACTTGAATAAACAGCTTTATTATAAAGTCACATTTGACTCAGACACACACAGTGTAATGTGTTTTTATTGGCGATTGTTCCAGTATTGTTACCTTTATTTAAATCTTTGTTTTCTACACATTTAGAAATAGCAAATTGTTTATCTTTTTTACCCTTTTCTGAATATTAATTTGCCAATTTGCTTTACTGCTATAGCCATTATGTCACTACAAATACAGTATGTTCTGTTATAAACTAATAAAAGAAAGAATGCCCCTTTTATACATTAATTTTTGACCCTACAATGTGTGTATTTGGTTGATTACATTATATTTATTTTACTTTTGTATCCACAAAACACAACTAGGTCAATTGTTGAAGCAATCAGAGTAAACTGTCTTATTCAAGGGAATAGCTGCAGTGGTCCACCCAGGATTTGAACTCATGTTCTATAGTTCCCGAGTGCTAACTACTGCTGCTACAACTACTTGGGTACAGGGAAACCATTGTATTGTGTTATTACTACATTTATTTACCTCACTACATTTTGTTATAGAGGCATCTCTTTATTTATCAATTCAATATTAAAAAGATCTACAGGCAGGCTTTCCGTAAATTTTGATTAGAAAACTCAGATAATGAGTGCTGTAGATAAAAGCACTCATTGCATTCTAATCAACTACAGGATATACAGATTTGCGCTCAGGCTTGTTCACATTTTAAAGCTGAAGCATAAAGGCAATGATGTAACTATTATTGTAACTTCAAACAAAAAATCTCCCAAGTTCACTTACAATGAGCAAGCTTGAAGGGTGAAACACCTAATACTGGGTTGAAAACATGGTCTGTATCTAAGGAAATACAGTACAAGTGCAAGTGAGACATTCATTGTTTGGTTAATGGATGCTGATTGAGTTCAGAATCTGGGGTTGGGTGAAAGAAGACCAATTAGGTACCTTCTCAGTATACACTCTGTGCCATTTGGAGGGCATTCGCCTTTGATAATTGAACTACCTAGTTTGCTGGAATTCTGCACTTTTTCAAGTAGTAAATAAAAATAAACTATATTGTTCACATGAATTTCTGTTGGCATTGATAATCCCAATCAAAATCAGCAGCTTTTGGCTTTTCATTTTGGTGAACTGATTGCTATTATTTTCCCCATAAACATGCTACAATACAATATTAAAATAGCCATTCCCCATCCTACATGATCCCTTCCTCACTCATCCCCTTCAGTGCATTCCCCTTCACGTTTCTACCTGCAGACCCCCCATAATATGAGCAAACAACGACTATTAAATCACCCAAGCAACAAAGCTGTGCTGTATGTACAGTATGTATGAGGAAATAGTACTGTAAATGCTGCTAATGGTTTATATGAAGCCTGTATACTGTATACAGTATACATAATGTATTAAAGACATAAATAGAATAGTCATTTCCCTATTTATACTTCTGGTGTGAATAGAGTTGTCCATGAGCCAAGCTCTTCCTCCTATTTTCTATACCTTCTGTACATCTCCATTCTGCAATTAATACTTTGATATCCCCCACCCCCACCCCAGGGGATATCAAAGGCATTATTTGCAGAATGGAGATGTACAGAAGGTATAGAAAATAGGAGGAAGAGCTTGGCTCATGGACAACCCGCCTATTCACGCTGGGCTTACTGGAAAAGAATCTGGGGAATAAGCAGTTAACTGTGAAGCCTATTACCCTCTGCCCAGTGACAAGACAATTTACACGCCTTTCTTCGTGTATCTGGAGGGTTCATTTCAAGCTCAGAGTGAGAAACAATGTACGAAATCCAAAGAGAACTCATCTCCCCTAATTTGCAAATTAATCCATTTAAATTAGCATATATATTTAAATGAGGATTTAAAGACTGCAAAGCCTACTTTAATTATTTCCACTGAATCCTGGACCCTGATCTTCAGCAGTCTAGGTGGTTTATATTTGTAACATTAATAGACTATGCTAATTACAGCTAATATGGATATGCAAATTTCCTTAATTAGTAAATAGATTTTTTTGCCCAATTCTGAAAGGATCTAGCTGGAGTGAGCCAAACTGTTTATTTTGCAAAATCCATGTGTGGACACCAACTAATGGGAGCCCTCATTTACATACAAAAATGCAATTCATTTATTTAATCTTATTGATATTTACGCAAACTAAGGTTCATTATAGTCTAAAATAAGCTATAATTCTAATCCGGATGACACTTAGATGGAAAAAATTAATTAAACTATTACAGACACCTAATGACTCATCGGTGCTTATTATATGTAATCAATGGGAAAGGACAGAGCCTGAAAAACAAAAAGGCCTCTGTATGGTAGAGTGGAAGTACAATTAAAACCTGAAGAGTAAACTACTAAGATGAGTTAGTGCTGGAGTAATGTCAGTTCTAGAAATGTAGGTGTAGATTATTTATTTCAGTGACATTACTGCAGTACACAATATATACAGTATACTGTATAATATGCAATGTGTACATACAGGTGTATATATAATATGTACTATGTATCTACAAAAAATTATTGCAAATATCCAGAAAGATACTAGTCATTTAATACAAGATTATTATATTATTCATTACATCCCTTTCAATAACCACTTATCCAATTAAGGGTCAGGTGGCCCGGAACCAATTCCAGAAAAACTCTGGCAAGATGGGATGTGCCCTGGGTGGGACACCAGTTTATCGCAGGGCACACAGAGATACACAAACAGCCACACACACTCACACCAGGGCCAATTTTACAGAAGCCAATTAACCTGCCAGCATGCCTTTGGACTGTGGGAGGAAGCTGGGACACCTGGAGGAAACCCATGTGAGCACATGAAGAACATTCAGATTCCACACAGATTTCACCCCAGGTCAGGAACTGAACCCAGGGCCCCAGCGCTGCAAGTCAGCACCGCTAACCAGTGTTCCACATTGCTGCCCTTATTATTCAATATTATTATTTCATAGTTCTATTTATTATTTTTAAAATACAGCATTGTAAAAGTAAATACTACAGCAAAAAAAGAAGGAAACCTAATGCACTCCAAACATGCAGTACAGGACAGGTGGTGGGAAGAGTCTACTCATGCTGATAACTGCTACATGGAATAAAAATAAGTCAACATCTAATGGGCATTTTGAAAATTTTACACCCACAAGCAATGCAGAAAGTCGTTTGCATCTGGGTGACTCCTGTTTATGTAAAAGTAAACATAAAAAGTTACGTGTACAGACTTAGTGATAGAGTTTATAGGCTTAGAAAGAATTTCTAGAGTTTTACATTTTATTATTTGTGTGTTATGTCTTGGCCAGACTGTACATCATTTTTCACTCTGGACTACCAAATCAGATAATTTTCCTGCAGTTTCTGTATTTTACATGGGTTTCTGATATTAAAACACGGATACAAAAGAACTTGATCTAAAGAAAGTGACAAGTTTTATGTCATGTCCATAGGCTTCTAATTCAAGCTTTGACCTTGGTCTTTTATTAGGAACTCATATTAGGAACATTGCAAGGGCATCTTTGTTCCACCTGCATATCATTGCTCAGTTAAAGACCTTTTCTCCATCTGAAATACTGATATGTGCCTTTAATTCATCATTATTATATTCCTAAAGTATCTTCTTAGATACCAAATAGGCTTAAGTGTACGCAGAATTCAGTGGCCCATGTACTAATAGGAGTGTTCTGTATCACTATGTAACTCCTAAGCTCTGCAAATTGTTCCCAGTAAACTTTAATGGCTGGCTCCGGGGGAATTCAGTGTTGTCCTGATCATGAAGAAAGCACTGAACAGTTCAGTGTTGGATTATTTTAAGGATGTTTTGCATGACTATAGTCCAGCACCTAACCTTAGACTGGCTGAATCAGGTTTTCTCTGCTAAAAACCAGGCTCCAGACATTACGTGATAGAGACGTCTTTGATAGAGTGTATGAGAGTGACATCTGTGGAACTAACTGCCTAATCCATTACAGATTCTACAGTATGACTTGACAAACTAATTTACTCATTTAATACTGTGTTTAATGTTTAGTTTAGTTGTACTGTACTTTTATTTACTTTTTTCTTAATATTATAGGGCATCTACTTTATTTTTACCCTTAAGACAGGTTTAGAATAGTGTTGTTGTATATTTGACTTTATTTTCTCCCATTGCAAAAATCTTTGAGAAACGTTATGTCAGTGCTTAGCTGATTTAGAAACATTTATGTGCCAAGAAAATTATTTTGCTTTTCTTGCCATTCCGAGACTATTGGAAGCTGCTGAATTGTGCAGTGTTATTTTCGTTATACCTGTAGACATTCAATTTGTACATGATGAACAGCTTAAGGTTATTTTCTTTATTATTAATGTGCTCTTAGACTTTGGGTAGTCTGCAGCCTTGAAAGGCAGCAGTAAGGTTCTCATTGTAAGTCGGATCTCAGTTGACCCATCCGTTTATATTAAGTCTCTGGTTGAGAGAGGGACACAACAAATGCTTTTTTGATTAGCAGCCCCACTGTGAGTGCATTATAATGAAAACTATATTTAAAAAAACACATTCAACTTGTGTACAGCATTTAAAGTTTATCATGTGGTCAGATTGTTGTGGTGTTGTATGGAATTAATGCTAGACTTGCTGATGTTTTAGACTACAGTAGACTATACCTAATATGCTTTCTGGCAGTGGGGTAAGGGGTCTTAGTCTTGTGAAGGGGCGCATTTGAGTGCCCAAAGGGGCTAAAGTGAGCAGACTTTAGGCAGACTGGCACTATTGCTCCTCCATCTGAGATTACCCAGTCTGTGAAGAGAAACAAATCTGGACTAACCACAAAAAGGCATAAATTTCATTGATAAATACAGTGTATACTGTATAAGCACCGTTTAAAGTATTAACAAATCAAACATACAGTACTCCTGATAGCATATCAGAAAACATCTACTGTATGAAGTCATGTAACATTGTTACATTATTTTGACAGAAACATAAACTCATTGATGAGACGTCCATCCATCCATTTCCTAACCCCTTTATACAATACAGGGTCATGGGAGAGCCAGAGCCTATCCTAGTGAGCAACGTATGCAAGGCAGGGTACACCCTGGATGAGAGCACACACTCACACCAGGGCCAATGTTCACAGAAGCCAATTAACCCTACCAGCATGTTTTGTACTGTATGAGGAAACTGGAGCACCCAGAGGAAATTTGTGTAAGCATGGGGAGATCATACAAACCCCACGCTGCTAGCACCCCAAGAATTAAACCTTGGGCCCCAGAGGTACGAGCCTCAACACTGTGCCACCCATATATGAAATATGTACAATGAAATGTTCATTGAATAATAATTCAGTATAGTTAAATTGTTTAATTTAACTTTAAAGTGTTTCAATGTGTTAAGGAAGAAATTGCTTAATATTTGGCTACCTTGATTGATCATTGTAGAAAATAACAAGTATAATAGTAAACAGAAATATAAAGTATAATATTCTTCATTGAATTCTGTTAGAAGCTATTACCGACTTAATATACAGCTTTGTAATTTAATTTTGAGGACAAGAACGTCTCGGCTGGGGCAAACTAATCTTTAAACTACAGTAAAATACATGAAGCCTTAATTGCCATCTATTTTTAAAAACTGGAAGTACTGTTTATGCATTAGTTTTACACTATTGGTGTGTTCAAAATGAGGTGATAAATTACCCTAATGAAAAGAGCACTGTTTGTTAAGAACCTGTTTTAATTACAGGGAGAGCTATGCATTATTAAACATTAAAAGCGAGTTCCTTCACTCGTAAAAGAATAGAGGTTGTTTTATAAACCCAGAGGAACTATAGTTTTATGAAGGCGATTAATGTGATGATTTTATGGGTATAATATGATTAGCAGGGACCTAAATGAACTGCAGGTTTTTAAAAAAATCTGAAAAGTTTTTTAAAAAATCTTTTTAAAAAAAGTTTTCTCTAAAGAAATAGTTTTCATATACTTGACTATATAGAGCAGACCTTAACCTCTGCCATTCTTTAACATTGTGCATCAAAATTTTGTTTAAAAATAGCAAATTCTAACCTTTGAAATTAGGTTCTTTCAGAATTAATTTGATACAATAATGCTTTCGGTAGATCTACAGTGTATGTAATGCCTTTCCACCTGTCCATTTTAAGTACAAATATGTACTGTACAGTATGTTTTGTGTATGTGTGCAATACTGTTTCACCTGACTTCAAAATGAATGCACCTGACTCTGTAAGGTCTCTTAGGCAAGTAGTGAATTTCAAGCAAAGATTCAACCATTAAGAACTAGGACCTTTTGAAACAACTGAGGGATAAAGTTGTGTAAAGGTACATATCAGGAGAAGAAATGGAAACAATTTGCAAGATTCTTAATATCCCATTTAACAAAATAAAGTTGATCATTAAGAATCGTGTATCACCCGGGCATTGTCTAGATCAAAATATTTATCTATAGGGAGCAGCTGGGCAAGGAGGAAACAGGTTAGTGATTCCACCATGAGGCCAATGGCAACTTCAAACGAGCCAGCAGAGTTCAGTGGCTGAGAAAGAAGAAAATGTCCACAAGTTAACAGAGCTGGGCTGTACGGCAGAGTGGCAAACCCATCTTTTTCACATGGATTCACAACGAAACATTTAAGTGATACTGCGAACATGTGGCGGAAGGTTCTGTGGTCAGACAAGACTAAATTGGAACTTATGTTTGGAGCATATAATTCAGTCATCTCCATCCCTACTGTCAAGCCTTGTGGTGACAGCATTTTGATATGGAGCTAGGAAACCTTTTTTGTAAATGGTGTCCCATTTGTCCCATCTTAGGTTTTTGTCTATGATCGGTCTCAATTACTTTTGTAGTCATTGCTAATCTGTACAGCCAGACCATTAATTACACCAGTTTGGAAGGGTATTCCATTTTTCCTAAAATCAATGATCAGCTCTAGAATATACAGAAAGAATATACGAGAGAGTCTGAATGACTGTAGGTTAAGCATATAATATTTTTTTTCATTCATATAGTGCTCTTCAACACAAAGCACTTTACACATAGAAGCAGACTCAATTCATCCAACACTGAAGTGCAGGAACCCCCTGGGTTACAGTGGTTACTATTACATACCAGAAGCCCCACTTCACAACAGATTAAGTAGAGAAGTGGAAAACTACCTGCTGAATTAAGGGGAAATCAAGGAAGGCAATTTTTTCAAGCCTATAATGGAATGTAGTCAAGACACCAGGGTTAATACCCCTACTCTTTTAAAAAATGCCATGGGATATTTACCACCCATTTAGTCAGGACCTCTCTTTAATTTTTCATTTGAAATACAGCACCTCTTGCAATACAGTGTACCAGATTTCCTTAGAGGTCTTCTGTCCCAGTAGTGGCGCTCCAGGCCTAGCCTTGCTTAGCTTCTGAGGTCAGGCTACAAGGTAGCTATGCAGCTGTTTTCTTTCTCCTCTTCATTCATTTCTCCTTCATGCCATCATCATGTGGAAGCAACATTGTTTCTGTGGTACATTTATTTTTTACTTAAACATGCAATTTCCAAAGTTGCAAGACAGATAAACACCATCATAAGATGCAACCTAGTACTGATCTGTTTTTATAAAAACACTGAGCACTTCCTGGAGGGACGAGCAGAGCCCTCCAAAGGGAGGAGCATTCCAGCGACAGGCCCGGGGGGGGATTGTGGAGACAACGTAAGGCCTTCGTTTGTTTTTGTTTTTTTCTTTTTGTCTTTTTCCCCTACCTGTTTCATTCACTTGTTGCTACCTTGTTGTGTCATGTTGAGACATCTGTATATTTGTATGTATATACCCCTGTTTGTTGTTGCATTTTCCCTTTTTGTATTTAAATTTAAAAAAACTACTGCTGTCCAAAAAAAAAAACTGCTGTCCACAAAAAAAAAGCCCATCGTTTTTTCCTTGTTTTATTTTCTTTTTCTTTTTTGCCTGTCCCGCCTATCTTCCACCGGGACAGGGGGAGCTCTCTTTTTTTTAAGAGCTCACTGCTATTCCAGGGGTAAGTCCACTCTGGACGCCGCGGTGCACAGTGACGCATTTTCTTTTCCCCATTTTCTTCCTGTTTTCCGCCAGTCTCACACCGGTGTCTCCGCCCCCTCAGACGGGGCGTCGACTTTTAGCGGTGCTCCCCGCGGCTCCTCCCACTGCCACACTGTTACAGGGGCATTCCTCCTGAGCTGCTGCCGGCCGGTAATACTACATTTGATCTGTTTTCACGGGAAATAGCTTTAGTTTTGCTTTATTTAAAAAAAAGTAACGAGTCACCAGAATGTTTTTCATTTGTTGCTTAATTCTAGTGAGGACAGTTTAAGCATCTTGCAAGGTTATTTTTGACATTACGGGAACATGTATTTTTCTGTTTTTACATGATGATCCAGGTGATTGGTTTGTAATCATTTTTATAGACACACCAATTATAACTTCATAATCTATTAAGGATTCTTGTACACAGTTCCCTTAACTATTCACAGCTACATCAGATTAGGCACGTTTTGCTGCAAAGTAGTCCGGTAAAAAAAAGTTATTGTTACTGTAAGTCTTTCAGTTCAGAGTCTTGAGGACTTAGCTTGATCTTGACACATCTGTGTTTTGGTGCCAAACTGAGGACGTGCTAATAGAATAAAATAGATTTCTGGATCTTCTATTTACTGCCCCAAAGGCATAACTGTCTGTCTTCAGACAGGTGTTATTACAAAAAATTAATTGAATGTTTTGGGGGAAAAAATGAATTTTTCCTGGCACCAAAAGTTCACAAGCCCACACCAGTCTGGAACATTTTTTCTGTTCCTTCCAAGTTCACGGTTTTTAACTTTACATTAAGTATTTAACCGTTTATTCATTGCTGACGTAGATGTGCTCGGGGTGTGGCTGGTACCTACTGTAAATGGGTGTTATTTTAAATCGAAGTTCGGGAGGAGGTCAGATTCTCCGCTTCTCTCCACGTATAAACTCCCTGGCTAGCATAGCGCTGTGCCCATCTGTTCTAGCAACCCTGCCTCCTACCCCACGTCACCATTGCAATGTTTTCTCCCTGAGTCATCCCTCGCAAGCAAGGAGGGGTGTGACAGTGCTGATCTTTGACCAGCACACGCATGTCTTCAGCCAGGCAATTTGCTGTATGGCAAAGGATTAAGTATGTTTTTTTTCTTTTATATTCCTCGTCTCCTTTCATCCCTAGAATTTGACCAAACTACTAAATGATGTGGTTTTTTGAGAATGCCCTGTGATGCAGTGCTTCTAGCGCAACTGGTTTTGACACACTTTTACATAAATGCTTTATAATTTAATACAAACATTTTGAAAAATTGTTGATATCATACTTAATAAAAATAATGTTTTGGTAAATGACAGTGACAGCCGGATAAAAATAAAGATTTCTCTGATAAAATGAGGTGAATACTCTTGAGATAATATTTATTCTGCTGTTCTTGGTGGTTCTGAAACTTTTGTTATAGTATAACTGCAACTTCTAGGTAGACGTTGTCATAAATGTTGCAGATATAGACAAAATGGAGATACTGTAGATAGGAGGAATGAGCATCAAGTAAAGGAAAATTGCATTTATCTCAACTACTGACTGACTAGCCATAGAATGACCGGTGAAGTCATTCGATACTGACTGGTAGTCATGTGTCTCAAGGTTAACCTGAGTTCTGCTGTTGATATTTTAAATTTTGATAGTCATGTATGTCGTAAAATCTTGTTCATTTCAGTTTTTTTTTCATACTGCACAGCCACACAGAGACTATGGAGTAAAAAATCAATCTCTTAGGCTTTTTTCTGCACTGATTGTTCATCCATATGGAGCAATCAGTGCAGGCCAGCGAAGTGGAAAGAAAACTCTCACACTGTGGTCCTTAGTTTTTCTTTACAAGACCTTTTTGTGCCTTAACTTTCTTTAAGTTGCTTTTTTAGACCTATCTAACAATGCATGAGGTTTATGAGTTTTTATATTTTGGCTCATTACTTTTCGAAAATAATCACAGTATTTATCCAGGGACAGCATTCCAGTCTTCACTGTCATCTGTTTTAATGTACTTTGTTCTTTGTTATTAATCTTACAAAACATGAAATACGATGAAAAAAGTCATCAAAATATTTGTTTTCTTGCATATGTAACACACAGCGGGGATTTTTACGTTATCTGACCTGCAGATGGATACATTGTGCAAAAAGTACCATTGTAGCTATTACGCAAAGAACAACAAAAAAGAAATCTTTGAATACTTTTCAGTGGTGAAAAAAAGTAGTTTTTTTATGTTTTATCCACAAGAGATACAGCTTCACAAAAGTGGCTTGCAGTTCATTATACTCCCCAGATTTTTTTTCATTGTGAAACCAGGCAGCTTTTAATTAGAAGAATATAGCTGATTGTCCATTTTTGCAGAGCCTAATGTCACTGTGGAAGTTGAACTAGTTCCTTTGGTTAATATTGACAATATGTTTGAGGAATATGAATACTTAATCCTTTTTCAAATGTTGTTTTGTGATACTGACCAAAACTGAACATACTATTTTAATTAAATTATTACTAGTGTGTTGTATAATTCAAGTTTTACTTTGACAATCATAAATAATCCAGTTCAAGTTTATGATCACTCTGTCTTATTTGCCTGTGGATACTGGGTTGAAATGCCCATGATAGCTTGGTCAAGACAAAGAAAATATAGAAGCTCTGAGAACTCCTTTGCTACTATAGAGTAGTATACCAGAAGAAGGGAATTCATTTTGTGGGCAGTAATGAGTTAAATTCCTACCATACAAACATACAAACTCTGACCTAGAGTGATATCTGCATGGAGTTTGATGTTCTCCCCATGTTCATGTGGGTTTCCTCTGGGCGCTCCAGCTTCGTCCAGCAGTCCCACAAGATGTCAATGGGTTAATTGGCTTCTGGGAAAAATGTAAGTGTAAGTTTGTGCAAGTCCATGTTTGAGTCTACTGTATGTGTCTGTCCTCTAATGGACTGGTCTCCAATCCAGGGTGTACCCTACCTAGCACCCATTGCTTGCTAGGATAGGCTCTAAACTAAACAGTGGTAAACAGTATGTCTTTCTTCCTTTCCGAGTGTGCATATACTGTATACAGTACTGTTCACTGCTATGGGTTTCTATGCCTTAGTCGATTTCATATGGAAAATCTGCCATGGGTGGTAACCAAAGGTCTCCATGATTGCATATACTCATCAATATACGCACATTCTGCAATTAAACCACTGTGATTAAAAATTAATTATTCTCTGGCACATCCTTAAAATGTAAAAAGTTATTTATAGGAAGTTTGTCTGGTTACAGTCGAAAAAAAATGCTTTGGGGATTTCTAATTTGTTTTCCACTTTTTTTTCTGGAGACCTTTTTTTCTGGCAAAAAGTTTATTTCGATGTCTGAGTTAGCATGGAGAGATCAAGCAGAAACAACTTACCAATCATGGATATATGTGGGTGCTTCAAAATCACAGAGAGAAAGTGAATAAACAAAGGAGGTTGTGGGTCTTTCCTGCTGCAATGTGGCTGAAAAGGAGCATGAAAGAATATCCTTAGCTTCTTCAAGGACTTCGCATCCTCAGAAGATAACACAGAATTCAGCAGTTTAGCTTAAGTCTCGTACTGAAACTCATGTTTGGAACTTGAAACAAATGGTGGTGCTGTATTCTGAAGTAATCAGTCCACACTAAGCTGAACTTGTTGGCATAATTACAATATGTTCTTCAGGTTGTTACATATGACAACTATAAAGTGTCAGCGAGTGCATACCGACAATATAACACCTATAAAGCCACATAAAGCTGTATTCATTATGCAGACTAAAAGATTCTGTGGGTAAGAAGAATCCACAGAAGAATGTAAAGAATTGTGTGCAGTCCTCTATATGAAAGGCGAGGCAACATGAAAGTGAATTTGTGGTGATGTGAGAAACTGGAGGAGGATACATGTATGCAAAAAGAAAGGAGAATCTGATTTTTACCAAACGTTAGTTGTGAAATTATTTATACTATTATTTCCAAATAACTGTTTCAACACATCTTGGTGGTTGTTTGGAAAATATGTATTGTTTGGATTTCTTTGCATCATTCAAAATATATATGTAGTAGAAAGATGTGTATACTTTCACTAACTGCTTTGGAAATAGTATAAAATGATTCAGCTTTCATTCTATCGTGTATGGTATTTACTTGTTTATAGCACAATGTGACACACATGTTTAGATCAATAAGTAGATACAGCAGGAAAGGGGAATATCCTAACAATGGAGATGGTGCCAGCAGAAACTACAAAGAAAAAAAAATCTTTTGTAATAAATGTCTTAAGCCACTTTTCAAAAGTCTTTGTTCCACAATTAGAAAAAATTCAATGTTGATAATAACACTGAGATTGTTGTAACCCACTGCAAAACAAAATAAACTAAAAGACAAAGAACACAAGTGTGCCCAATTTTCAAACATATGTTTGAAGGGAACTGATTCTTTCGAAAAGATACATTCAGCAATGACTGTAATGTAAAGGATTCCACTCCAGAAATAAGTTTCCTAAATAGTGTGTTCATCATTTCTATGACATGGTAACATCTTATTGAAAACACTGCTCTTATTTAAGCACCAACCCAATCTTTATTCCAATCCATTTATTGAATCCAGGCTGAGAAATGTAATTACAGAATAAAATCATTTGAGATACAACCGAAAGCTTATCTTTGGTTTTTGGATGTTTTCCTTTTATATATAAAATCACAACTAAAAATATTTCTATACAAATTATTTAATATCCCTTATTAAATGCTTTTTGTTCAATTTAACGTATTTGTCCATGAAGGGTTTTTATTTAAACATACACTGAAATAACAGATATGTTAATTATATACATATAGATATGTAGTAGTTCAGGTGGGCAGCTGCGCCAGCATGCGTCGGCTGCAAAGGAACAAGTAATAGGTTTATTCCATGCTGAAAAAAGAAGAAAGAAAACACAACGTTTCGGCCGTGGAGCCTTCTTCAGGTGTGACTTCAGACTTATTTATGTAAGCAATTATTTTTCTACCTATAATGACATTTCTTATTCATTTTTCTTCTTTTTTTCAGCATGGAATAAACCTGTTACTTGTTCCTACTATATATATAGATATATATATAGATATGGTTGTATTGTCTATTTTTGTTCAGTCTTAATCATCTCAAAAAAGCACATTTTTACTGAATGAAGCCCCTTTTCACTATCCTGTCAATATAATCCCAGAATAGTCCCCGTTTCAGTGGACAAGACCAATGCATCAATTTCAACACCTGTTTTCTTCTGTCTGATTCAGTTCATTTTGGTTGAAATAAAAAAAAACAAATACTACTGCCTTCTTGAGAGAGTTTATTATTTTCCAGTGAGTTAACTGTTTTATACTGTTTGTTTTTTTCTGTTAAAAGAACATATTTTTCTAACTGTATTTGTTTGTATGGAAACAGCTCACTTTCATTAGAGAAATAATCAAAACTAATAACAAAGCCCATAACGATTGACAGAGCTGCACAGTGGGAGTATGTGTGCATGTGAATTTACATGAGAGTGTATGTGACTAAGTGTGCACGTGACTTTGTGTGTGTTTTGTATATCTACGTGCATATGTTGTTTTTTTGTATGCTTGTGTGTCCATACGTTTTATGCATACTGTATCTGTGTGTGGCTGCATTTTTGTGTAGCCGCTCAAGTGTATGTCCACGTTTTTGTTTGGTTGTACATTTTGCAGTGGAATCTGTGCTGCACAGTGTTGCTGTAGCATTGTCAACACAACAGAGCCCAGCAGCCCTCTGCACCATTAGTAGGGCGCGTGATTAGACAGTCCATTAACAATTCAGATTTTCCCCCCTCCGCCTCATGTTAGCATACATCACATTACCTACCCTCCAGCTATTGTACATATGTAAATGCAGTAATGTCAACCAGCTATTTATAGATCCCACTCGCTCTCTCACGCACACATACTCTCTCCCTCTCTCCTGTGCTCACAAACACGGAAGACAAAGGCAAATGCAGCACAACAAGGGAACTTGAACCCCAATGTCCGATAGGTGTTCCCTCATCTCCTCTTTCACTGGGCAAAATACATTTCCTACACCCCCCCCCACCACCATCGCCACCCCTGAGCCCCGTCGCATGCAACATTGATTGTCTGTTATATTACATTTATTAAGGAGTGATAACTTGTAATAATTGGATGTTAAATTAAAGAACTCTTTCCCAGTTATTGCCGTCTCAATTATAATTGTCATTCGCTGGCAGTTATGATGATATATGAGGGTTGTGTTTTACGCAGCCGGCCGTGACCTGATGAGTAATATTCCCTCAGCTGTGGGGCACTGATGCGCTGGCTGCCTCTTAATGCAGCACTGCACGAGCTGATTGGAATATTAAGTGCCCGTTGTGGTGGGAGGAGGGAGGTTGCCGGGGGATGATACAGGCTCAGCTGAGTGCTTGCCATACAGAGCTGCCAATGCAGAATTATTAAGTACTGCCATATTAAAATGAACACGTACAAACCAGTAAACAGTGCAGATTTTCCACTATATTTCTGAGGCATAAAATTCAAACAGTATATCACTATTTCATCTAGCAACATATTACGGGTCCTCTCGCATTGCACACGGTCCGAGTACATGATGTACAGAAGTGTTTGTGTCTACTCTATTTTGTGTTTCGTTAAAGCTGCATTATCTTTGCGATAAATTTAGTGTGACATAATACCCACACATCTCCTCAGCTCAAGAGTGTAGGGTAGCTTCCATTTACAGTACCTGCAAAAGTAAAATAGCATTACTGCTGTTCTAAAAGAAATTGTCGCAGCACAGAAGAAGGGGACAGGTACAGTACTTAGAGTCTTTTTAATAAACAAATCCTGATGACCAGTTTTTAAAAACAGATTATGTATTCACAAGATTAACATTAACATAACTCTTTAAATAGATACATCAGAGTAACTGGCAGGAAAATAGCAAATGTAGCACCCACCCTAAAGTCGCAAAACCAAGAAACACAACTAAAGACTAGTTGTATGTCAAGTAAAGTGTCATAAAGAATCATTAGAACTAGACTGAGTATTACGATCTCATAGCAGAAATTAAATGGTAATCCACAGTTTGGTTTTCATGATCACAACTACATGTGGGACTGCATAATGGTATCATTATGTTATCTACAGGATAAAATGAAGCCCTCTTATTTTACTACAGATATTTAAGATTTTTAGCTTTATTTTGTTTTTAACTGATGCGCCTCACAACGACCTGGGCATAGGATCCAGAGTAAATAGACAAAAAGTAGGGGGAGCTGAAAGAACAAACCGTTCAGGCTGAGAAACCCACCATACAGTATATCGAAGAGAATAGAGTATTGTCACAGGCTGATGGAATGATGACAGCTCAGGTCTTGGGTTTGAAATTAAAGCAGCGCGTATGTGCTCTTTATTGTTCACACAGGGAAAAAAAAAATACAGGAAAACTCTTTGTGTGTTTCAGTCTGTCTTCCCATCTTCCAGCCGTCAGCTCCTTGAACTGCTTTACTAAGGCTTATTCAGTACATCTCATTCGTATCTCTATATCTCTGTCTCTATCTCGCTCACTCTTTGTGTTCTTCCTTATAGCCCTGGAACATGGTCTGCCATTTCCAGCTATCTTACACACCTGTTAGGAAGGGAACACACGTTAGTAGAGAATATATTAATACCCGGGTTCCCCAGTATCCTACTTACAACAATTACAAACCAAAATAATATCACAATTCTGTCCAGAAATAATTGTATGAGACTAGACTTTATCCTTTCAGCTGGATCCCTTGTCTGTTAACAAGTCAAGTCATCAATATACAATGTGGGTACAGAGTGATGTCAATGGCCATTCTAGCTGTTTGTCTTGCCTTTCTGTAACGGAGAATTGCCTTTGATTTGTGTTCTACCCACCCAAACTGGAATAGCCAGTAGTTTATTTTGTTGCAGCTCACAGCTGCAGCCCGTATGAGTGCACACAGGGAGGATGAGGATGTGTGGGAGTACCCGCCTGACCCTCTCACCCTGGAGCCAGAGCCAGTGTATTTCGACACGTCAATGCTCTCCGCTGTCCCGCCATCGAGGGCCAGCGCCAGCGGGAGGAGGGGTGTTTCCTTCTCCAACAGCACCACGGACCTGCAGATAAATGGAAATGGCAGGGGATCACTGAATCACGGAGAGCCCACAGAGGAGCTCCTGATCCCACCCTGCCCTTGGTGGAGCTCTGCCAGTTCTGTGTCACTGCTTGGGGAACCCCAGTCACAGTCGACTGGTGACGTGCCCCAGTTATTTGTTATACCCAGCTAATTTGGAGCAGCCAATTTAATTGACCTCTCGTATACCTCTTAACTAATAACAATTTACTGCATCAGGACATAGACCTGTGGTTTTTATTGTTTATCAATACAATCCATTGGATAAAACCTTATTCTCCTACATAGCTGAGAAAATAAAAACTAAATGTTAGAAAATGCTATTATTCTACTTTTTGGATATTTTTGCTGGTTAGTACAGAATGCATTCAGTTATCTCCCACCATTGTTCCATTGTTTATTAAATGCTTTTCAACAAATTGTAAAGTCAAAACAAATTATTCTTATATCACTTCTTTGAATATTTGTAGCTTGCTTTGAAATTTAGTTGGAAAAGCAGTACAGAGTATCTTTTTAGGAATGGAAAAATATTTCCAGTGTAGCCCACATTGAGAGTTGATGTAGGTTTAAATGTGATAAGAAAGATAACAAGCAAATATCCCTGTTAGTATATAGTATCATTAATTTTATTTTCAAATGCCCTCACTGTCAGGTACCTATTATTTCTATATGTTTACAGTTTTAAATATGCATTTTATTAAAAATATTAGAACCATTTCATTTCATTTTTAATTTTCAGTGATTCTTTCAGTAAATCAGTCACTTAATTTGTATAGTTTCCAAACTCTCCCTTACTCACCGTCAGTGAATGTAGGTCTCCAAGAGAACATGTTTATTTCCTGTATTACTGAAAGACATAAGACCTCCAAGTGCAGCTTAATGAAGCAATTCAGCTATATCCAATGTGATGGGCCTTTGGCTCTGGGGTTACAGTGCTTGATGACCCAGTCATATCACAGTTTCACATTACGGAAAAAAGAAACATTCAAAACCCAGCGCAATCTTCCAAAGTTCTTCAAGGTCGAATAAGGTTTTATTGAAAGTATTTAGCATAGAATACTTTCAAGACAATGGTGAAGAAAATGACAAACAGTTATGAAGGATTACACAGAAATTTCTGACTTATATCAGCAGCAATCTATTATTTAGAATATTTACATTTACCAACCGGTAAGATGAGGTTTGTTAGTACCTTTCTGTCCTATGTTAAAATTCTATAATTTATGTAATTTAGTGTTTTGGAATGGGTGTATCTTTTATTTCTGTATGCTTTCCTATTTTTAGAGCCCCTTAATGATTCCCTGTAGAATTTATATCCTTTAATTGGACATAACCAACTGCTAATATATTTTTAGTTATATTCATTACAAACTTAATTTCCCTATTATGTATGAAATGTTAAAGAGGTTACAAAGTAAAATGTCAACAGGTGAACAGGATGAACTTTACCGTACATATTCCAGTGGTCTGAATGCTTTAATTAATTAAAATATCATTTTTTCCATTCTACACCCAACAGGAATCAAAATCATCCCTTTAGTGAAATAACCGGCTATAATAATGATGGAACATTTGTAAAGTGTTTTCAAAGGAGCAATTATTTCTTAGCCTGATTAGTTAAGACAGAACTCAGATGGTTTTGACAACCAATTAGGGTAATCAACCTTCAGTTCAATCCATTTCGTCATTTCATTTGCAGGTGAATAGACCGCTTATGAACAAATATCTCTTTCTTAACGAAAATGAATTAAAAACCAGGGTGCAAAGGTATCCAGTGTTGTCTGGAGACAGAATACAGATTCTCTGTTGTTTGCTTTATTTGAAGTGAGAAGGAAGTGAGCATGTAAGTTTTTGGAGGAAGACAGAGGGAGAAACCTGATGTTTTGAAAGCGGTCTGTGAGGGTTTCAAACTGAGATCTTATTGTGAAACTAGTAAGCAGCTTAGCTGTCTAGTGTGTACGGTGAGAGACTTTATAAAAGAGATTCACATACTGTACAACATCCATTTAAATTGTGCAATTGAAAAAATTTAAAAGAAGCTTCTTTATACTAACTTTATACTAGTACTTTCCACATTTTGATCATTCTAATTAAGTGGATCTAGAAATAACTGCAGGCAATACATTAATAAAAATGACAATAATATATATTAAAGAAGATCATCAATATTTTTGATGGTTTGTACATGGAAATACAAACCTTAGAATATTAGACTGGAAAAAATTGTATGACAGCATTTGTGTATACTGTATGTTTAAAACAAAACTCTTTTTAAACCATTTACAACAAGAAATGGTTGAATATTCAGAATAGACAAAAAAGGCACATTACAACTAGTCAGGGTGACCATAGCAAACACTTTTATAAAAACCTTAGTCTTCAAGCATCTAGTTGCATGTGGTTACATAATCTTGGAATTGTATTCAATTACACCTGCTGTAGCTCAAACAATAGTATCCCACACTGGCAAAATTTCCCTCTGGAGCTCATCAACAATGAAGGTGAGAGCAGGTAGAAATCACTGTGAAAAGCTGGCACATCCACAATGGAAATAATCACCTGGAGATGTTAAAAATGCTATATGCTGAGACCCTTAGAAAGACACCTGTGCATACAGTATACAGTGGTAAGCTTGTTATATGTTCTGAAGAGGTTATAGTCAGGAGCTACTGTACATCTGTGTGTGAGCTGCAAAAGAACAAGACAATAATAATTCCATGGTGAAAAGCAAAGAGAAAGAACAAAAACAGCAGGATCTTCACACAACTGAAGATGGCTCTACAGCCAAAACGTGTTTTTTTTTTGTCCATTTCAGTGTGGAATTATCTATTTGTTTCTTTATGCTCGCTTGAACCAGTTTGATCTTGTAAATACTGTATATACATTCAATTTACGGCTGTTACACACCAAAAGGTTTAATGGAAAACATGGTATAGAAATAATGACATATTTCATTACAGGGCTTTCAAAAACTGTTCCCATCAATTGACAATTAGTATGTGTACTTGCCATTAGTATAACTGTGCTGAAGAAATCTTGTATTCAAGACAAGAATCCCGACTCAAGTTTGCTGACACGCAGAAAATGTAATTTAACAATGATTTCCTACCCACTATGTGCTTCAGCAGCAAATTTCTTTTTTCTCTCTTTTTCCAGTCTGTTTAATAGCCTCCCATTTTGAATCCCCCTGCCTCTGCTGTGTCCTGCCCTGTTATTGTGCTGAGCTGTAATTTGTTGGTTGTTCAGTGGCAGCTGGGTGGCAAGGGTGTCTTCCTACAGAGGTGACCTCCCTGCTGTTGAGATTGCCTGTCACCACTTGAAGAATATACTTGCTCTGATGGGTAGGCTGCCTGCCTCCAGTGACCCCAGCCATTCTCACACAGAGAGGAGCTGCTGGGAAGCGGGGGGCCTTGTGAAGTAATGTGTTTCAGTCTCCTTGTGGAGGAGGTGGTAATGGAGGTCGCAGTGTTCAATGAGAAATCCCCAAAACTCCCCAGCCATATAGAAAGTAGACTCCTCAGCAGAAGCCTGAAGATGGATTTTTAAAAAATATTTATTTTAAGTATCGCTGTGAGTGATTTGTTATCCTCAAGACAGGTTATTGCAGGACTCACTTCCCGTCTTTCAGGAATAGTTTCCTGAGAGAAGGACCGTGATACAATCCAGTCGGTGTTCGACAGCAGCGGGCAGGTAGGTCCTGCTTTTGAAACGGCCACGGTGCTACACTGTATACTCAAAACCCTTTTAAATTGTTTCTAGGTAAATTTAATTTTTAACATTAATTGTATCTTTAGGTATATACAAAGTGTTAATTTGTGTAGTTCACGTTATCAATAAACTGCAAAAGCATATAAGTATCGGATAACAGCACACGCTTTCTAAAATGGATATGTGTGTGTGGTTGCTCTACCTGACTTGCTAAAACTGACAGAGAAGACACAGATAAAACAAGACTAGTTTCCTTAGGAATGGAAAATGGAACAGTTCAATATGTCAGAAGTGGTCAAAAACATTCAAATTTAATGATGTCTTGTTACTGTACATAAACAGTGTTAAGTTGTGAAAAATATTTTACTTTAGGTATAAGAGATTTGTATAATTCAGCAATATGGCAACATTTAAACAAAGTGCATTTTTATAAGGTTGATTAAATTTAAGAACAGTTGCATCATTTAGATATAACATCTTTTCTTTTCAAGAGCAATGAAAATTTGACCTTATTTTTAAAAATGTATTCCATTAGTACCATTAGTACTTAATTTTGTGTGAAATTCCACAATCAGGTTTTTGACCACTGTTCTAAACATATTAGATCTGGATTTAAGGTAATTTAACATAAATTTTGTATCGGTTTTGCAGTTTGTTAGTTGAAAATACAGAACACCTTCTCTGACAAACACCAGCCTTACCAACTATGGTATACTGAACATCGGACACATCATATCACTTTATTTATGCACATATGCCTTAGAAAAATATACTGTACTATACAGATTTTGTACATTGATTTCAGCTTCATTGTGATAAATTGATCATTTCTGATATATCCAAGTCTGTTACATAAGCACTAAATCACCTAATTATTGAGAGAGTTGATCGGGCACATATAATGTGGTTTAATCTGTTGATTGGCAGGCCTGGTGAAAATAAAGACAGAAATTCACAGGAAGGAACCAATATCCACCCATTTATCAAGAGAACAAAGTCTTTGTGTCATCAGTATGTTGGAGACTGCACTAACTCACGCACTGTCACTTGATGTCTGGGTTGTTCACAGACAGCAATTTCTAACCTGGCAAGACATTACAGCCAAACACATCCATCAGTGATGGGCCATGACCTGGGAGACCACAAGTAATGACACCATACCAAGATCAACATGACATCAAGCTCAATCTGTGTGATCGTTTTTCGAGCTGCCAATTCCTCTGCAGCAGACATTCCGGGTCACAACAATTTGCACATCAGAAGTTCAACTTTGTGGAAGCAGCTAAGCAGTCAGTGGCTCATTGCTTTGCCACTGTTCATTGAAACAATGGAATAAACTGATTTGAGCAGCACCTTAGTTGTTCTCCCCAGTAATTGAACTCCCCAGTAATTAAAATCTTCTTTTACCCTGTTAGTGCCAGACATTAAGAAAATGTTAAATGTGGTGGACAACAATTATTGATGGCATGGGCAGGAGCATAAAATTGCTACAGCACACAGAACATTTAGTGATCGGTGTCAACATGACGGCACGGTGCTACAGTACATTGATGAAATACTGGTCCTTACTTAAAAAGACCGTAAGAAAGGTTAGATACTGTATGAGAGTAGGGGAGTTTGTCCATACAGCCCATTTGGTATGGTGTGTTTTCCTGGAAGGTTGAATGTTATTATCCCTGAGGTTATTCTGACATGACAATAATCGAATAAGATCCGTCCTCCTGCTGCTGGTGTAACATTAGCTTTTTTGCAAGATGAGAAATGTGACCATTACATTGCATTGCCATTGTTTATCTTTGAAAGGTTTCTAAGCTTAATATAGATTCAATGTGTAAAATAATTATTTAATATCTTCAGAACCAAAAGTATCCTATTGTTTTTTCAGATTCTGACTTCTTATTTATGTAAGCAATTATTTTTCTACCCTTAATGATATTTCTGATTCATAGTGATAGAAAATGTTTTTACCATATGCACACTGCAGTTTCTTCTTATTAAAATATATTTACCATCATTCATTGATGAACAATTGAATCTTATTAGTTTCTGAAACTATTCACCACAGCATATAAATGAAAGGAAAACAGGACCATTTAAAATCCAATTTTCCTGAGGATTTTTGAAGACAGATTGGGGTTGGGCAACTACTGGAATCAATTACAGTTTATTTGACCCATTTTCCCCTTTCACACTGCTGATCAAATAAAGTGAAAACATCTCAATATTTTATCTCCCTGCAATATGATTCAAGCTGGATTATTCTGTTTGCAAATGTGATTCCTTTCCTACAGAACCACACAGCTACACTCAAACTGCTTAAGGACTTCATGCCGGGATGTGCTGTTTGGTGGGTATAAGAGACTAAACTACTTTTGTAAACTTTTGGTTCCTTTATTGATCTCCTGAGTATAGATCTATACAGTAGCTCAGATTTTGCTAGTGCACAGCACAGAGCAAAGTCCTATTTTCAATATGTGATAGAAACATCTGTTTGGGGCAAATGCACGTCTGTAGTTCCCATCTGACCTTAAAATTCCTTATGATTTTGAGACTGGACAGGTTTATCAATTTGGACTAAAACTGAAAGTATTGAACAAACTAACCCTTTGAGCTTTGCTGAACTTCATTTAAGTGTACAGTGCCTTGCAATCTTTTTCCAGATCCTTGCATAATTTTAACATTTTGAATCTTTAAAGCTTGAAGTCATGACACCATAAAGTACCATTTAATCATTATTAAAAATATACTGTAAAACAAGATGTTGTGGCTAAATCATACCAAACCTGTACTTTTAGGTCTAAAGTTCAGTTTATAGATGGGGCACAAACCCAACAGGGAGCACCTCTCAGTCAACACTGTTCCTACGGTAAAGCATGGTGGTGGCAGCATCATGCTATTAGGATGCTTCTCCTCAGGAAGCTTTCTAGGAGTGAAGAAAAAATCAATGGAGCAAAATATAGGCAAAAGAGAAAGTGGGTGGCCCAGTTCAAGTTCTTACCTGAATCCTATTCGGAATCTGTGGAAAAATGGTCATCTAAGTGATCATAAGATTGCTTAAGCCCATCCACCAAGAAGAATGGGAAAATATTTCACCAAGACAGTGTGCAATATTGGTAGAGACTTACCCAAAAAGATTTGAGGTTGATTGCGGTTCTGAACTCTTTTAGTGGGCACTGTACAGTATATCACAAATCAGCATCATGGTACTGTAAATGGTATGCCTTATGCCATCCCCGTGAAGAAGAACAAAATCTTACATACAGTATGATCACAGCAAAAACCCAATGATTTCACGAGACACAATGCCGTCCAAGAATCAGATGCTTTGCGAATGTTTATGGACTATTTAGCTATAATGAGTTTTGACCTAACCCACTTAGTTAACCAAAGAGTATCTGCAAACGTGGAGGAGTATAGATGGGGTGGAAAAATGGGAGAGGTGGTGTGTGCAAGAGTTACTGTGTATGTGTAGTGAAAATCTATTCTTCAGTTGAGACCTTCCATATAATGAGAAAAAGAACACTCATTCCCTTTTTGAAAGACAGTACAATATCTACACATTGTACAAGGTTCTGACAGGTTCAGCACAGAACAAAATGCTGTGAAGAATAATTAAATATATTACACACCATGTATGGCAAATGTCTTTTCTTGTAGGTCTCACTTTATTAAGGCAACAGTAAGAGTTTGCAGTCAAATGAAATATATTATATTATATTATATTATATTATATTATATTATATTATATTATATTATATTATATTATATTATATTATATTATATTATATTAACAATATGAAGTGAGACCTGCAAACAAATTCTGTATTAGCTGGTCATCCTACAGTAAACAAACAAACACTGACTATTTAGCAAAGGTTTAGAGCTCAGTTTTACGCATTCATTAGTGTTCAGTTATAAAATTTGTTTGTCATGTCTCAGGGTGTCCAGGAAGCAAGGTGTCATGAAGAAACTATTTTTGGCAATATTGAGATCTCTGTCATAGGGAAAATATAGCCTACTGTCTCTGATTCTGGGAACAGATAACTGACATCCATCTCCAACACTGCTCCTTTCAGAACCACTGAATTCATCACTCAAAATAGTTGTAATAAATTAGATTATAGAGAACCACTCTTATATTTGAATTCACCTTCCATCAATTCAGATTTATGTAACCCATGCATTCAGTTAGGGATTGTCATGAAACCAGCCAATATAACCAGACTTCATTCATTCTTCTTTCACTGTCTTTCTCTCTGTGCATCTATGGGCTCTCTGAAGCTCTATGATTTGCGCATTCAATTGCGAGCCTTCTTATTTTGTATAAGATTATTGAAAGTAAAAAAAAAAACACATTACCCCATCATGTGCCATAAGAAAATATGGCATCTTGTTCCATACTCCCGATCCCAATTTGGGTAAAGAAGTGTCTCCTGTTCTTGGTTTTAAATGCAATTCCAATTTTTGTCCTCTGTTTCATGTTTTACTGTTCATTTATAGTACCTTTGGGGATTTATATATACTTTCATATTACTATAGTAATGGGTGTCTTTGCCATCTTCTCTGTTTAAGGATAAAAAGGTGGAATTCCTGCAACTGGTTATAGCTGGACATTCCCTTAAGCCCAGCAATTAGCTCGTTTCTTTTTTTCTCCGGATTGATTCCAGAGCAGAAGTACCTTTTTCCATAAGCCATGGCAATGAAGGATCTCGTCAGCGCTGCCTTGGAAGAAAGAGTAGTCATGTCCTAGACCTGCACTAAGGAGGAGGAGTTGCCAGATCCTGAATTCGTATTAACAGAAAGATAATAGTGGAATCTGTGGCCTATCCAGGTCAAGTGGCTGCCCAACTGTTACTGCCAGACTGATGGCGGATGTCAGCAGAGAAAGACAGATACATTTTCTTCTCCTCTAAATTGCCAAAGAAATCAGGGATGGAGGGAGAGCTGTCTCCCCTGAAAAGTTTGAAATCTATTGAGAGAATTGCTTGGTCTTCAGCACATCAACAATTGAAGAAATTATGTTTGAGACATGTAAGTCCCACTGAACAAAACAGAGGATGGCCAGTAGTGTTTATTCCACAGACAGTAGGTTTGAAGGCATTCAATCCTGCTGAGAGCAGTGTCTGTGTCAAGACAAACCAGAGGGGACAAAAAGAACAATATTCCCAGAAGGGATAGAATTGAAAGAGCTAATCCTGTGCGAACAGTAGACAGAGAAGTGTAGGGTGTCAAGGAATTGTGGGTCTCTGGTTCAGGTGGCAACATGACGTCAACAGAAGGCTGGCCAGAATGTACAGCCTTTCAGGGTTAATAGAGCTCTCCATGACTGCAAAATTAAAACCACAAGCCAGCTGAAACGCCAAAAGATTTTAGGTAGTCTGGAAGCCCTAACGTTGTGGGCTGTGTCACCCCCGAGGAAGTTTCCTTGCTTGACAAACATCTCTGTCAGCCTCAGCAGTCACCCTGCGCTGCACAGGCAGCTCTAAAGTAAACACTCTCTCCAACCTACTCTCATTAGGCTTATTTCTGCATAAATTAGCATATTTAATTATCTTATTTTTCCTGCTTGTTAACAGCAACATGAAGGGCTGCAGACAATAAAAATGCCTACTACTCATGGTAGTAGAAGCATCAACATTGTGCTTCTAATGCAAAAGCTGTTGAAAGACATGTTTAATCTCATATTATTAACTCCATCAAATCCTCACATTTCTCAGTATGTGAAGTGTTTTACATCTTCAAAATCTATTTTCTCACACATTTTTAATCATGCTGTGCATTATTGTTTGCCAGTGACATAAAGGTAAGGCGAGCACAGGGCTAATATGTGTATTCCAATCTCACCTTTGTACTGTAAATTATTGACCAATTAGATTACCTAACATGTCTGAGAAAAGCAGTCCACTGACACAGGTTGGTCTTTCTCATGTGTGACAAAAGTGGAAGAATGTGTCTGTTCTAACTCTAGTCAGTTTAGGGTTGTGTAAATGGATAACATCTACAGTATTTTTAAGTATTTTTGTCAGTGATATTCACTGATTGTACTTTGCAATCTTTTTTCATTAACTTTTGATAATGACAGCAAACAGTTCTTATCTCAAAGGAATACTTGCAATATAGTGCAGTACTACGTTACATAATTATACCCTTAACACACTTAGGTCCTTTACTCTCATGATGTATACAGATGCTTAGAAGCTTTCTGTATTGTACTTGGTACTACTTTTAAAAATGTTTAAAAAAACTATAGAATATGCATTCCAAATGAACCATTAAAGGAAGAAAACAAGGGTTTAGTGTATATACACTATGATATCAAATACTGTGGATTATAAAAATAACAGATGGATTTTCTTGTTGGGGTCAGTGTGGTTTTTTAATTCTTCCATAAGCTAAGCTTGCTAGCACTTATTTATTGACACAGCACTGGAGAGAAATGGTTAAGCTGTGTATTGGTATCCATGTCTGTACTCTATACAAGTGGGGTGTACTGTATGTATAGAATGGAGCTCCCAGGGAGAATAGCACATTGCATCCCTGTCTCTCTGCCAGTTTATCTTGATCTTTCACTCCAAAATTCTGCACTTGAAAAACAAACATGTAGCACACTGACAGTGGGAATAAATATTGCTGAAATGTTGATTAGCATGTGCTCCCAGCTGGGCTGGGGATGGGAAGCCGTTAAAGGTCTTGGCAGGCACTAATGCTGAATAATTGGATTGAATCAAGGGCTGGGCCTGCTGCTTATTGTGAGATGAAAAACCTGCAGCATTCTAAACTCGGTTCAATTTTGTTCTTTATTATAAGTACTGCCTAGTGAATCAGAAGTTTTTTTTTTATCTTTACTGTTATGATTGTTCACTGAGATGCCACTAAACCACTTCATCAAGTTAACCTTTTCAATTTCATGCAGTTGCACCCACAACACAGGAGAGTGAAGTCCCAACAGACTCATGGGAGGCAGTAAAAAAACCTACACCCCCCCCCCATTCATTTCTTAGTGCTGTTTCATCTGAAACTGTTCTGCCTCAAGCTGTCCTGATACCTTTGCTTTTCCTTTTCAAGTTGTGCCCAGACCATCATTTGTGTTGGAATTCAAGGTTTGTCGTGAGTAGTGCATTCAATAATCTTTTCCACTCTCAGATTAACTTCATTTATATATTCATTTAATATTTCTTTTCTCAATACTTCTGATGTATCTGCTTCATGTATGTATTTTCTGTACTGCAAGTCCAGGAACGTTAATCTGACCAAAATTTAAGACAAACCTTACAAAATGTCATATTTCTTTCCAATGTCCCTAAACAGCTTTCAAGTACTCCTTTTTCCTGTCAATAATTGTCTCTTCTTCTTTTTTAGAGGCAAGTTTTGCTGGATTAGGTGATTTACATTATAGATGGCAAATTTGATAGATGTTACAACGGTGTAACACACAGAGATCTGGAAGATGATATGCAACAGAGACAGGTTTTAATGAATGTGCCTTAAAATGTGTAACTACAGTACTACAGCTGTCTTACTGTGGTACTGTATATACAGCAAAAGTACAGTATTTGAAAACAGACATCCAGGGGGTTTGATTCTCTTACTGTACTCCCAGACCAGACAAGCATGCCATTTGAACAATTGAAACCCCCTCACTTTGTTAGAGAAATACCTTGAAGAGATCAGAGCTTAATTACACAGACAACACTCACTGATGTCATCACAAAGTGCATAAAATATATCTTTCTTTCACTACACTGACTTTTTAACTAATATAAAATCTAAGCTAATTTCATTTCACTCTTCATTTAAATCAGATTAAAGTTCTGGTTAGCACTGTTCACAGAAAGTCATATTTGTGTAATTTTCATCTTAATGATTCTTCTTAAATATGGAGAAATTGGTATTGGAGAAGACTGTCCATTTTAATTTACTTTGTTCCTAGTTTATTTTTAAACTGTAAAGCTACAAAGTTTGTACAAAAAAATAATTACATTACAAATTAAATGAATTTGTCTTTGTTAACCATAGTAAAGCCTCTTTAACACCCCTTCTCACATTGAATGTTTAGAAGTCCTCTCAACTGTGCTACTGTATGGTGCGAAAGGCTGATTCAAGGGGATCTTGCAGTAGGTGTCAGGTGGCTCATGTCTCTGGTGCATCACAGAAATTTCCAGAGAGCCTCAATGATTCAAATATTTAAAAATAAAAATATATGTTATGTATTTTGAAATAGATATTTTAAAAAATATATAAAAAAACAACAGGATGCGGCATTCAGGTCAAAAGAAGTTAACACAATGAAGTCTCTCCCCTTGGCTCTTCAGAGTATATGGATTTCTGACGTGTATGTACTGTACTGTATATCATGTGCATATCAGATTCTTGGAGATGATGGAATGAGTTTGGTCCAACCACACAACACTGATACCATGATTTGTTTTGCGTTCAATTAATTCCATTCGTGACATATTCCAGATCTGAACCACCGATTCCTGAACTACAAAGCATGAACATGTTTTCACATAGAGGCTGCTTCCACCTGGGGTACATGGGGTCCCCCCATTTCAGCATGGTGTTTCACCTCTGTATTTACAGTAGGGACATAACAGGCAGTTGCAGTAAATTATGACCTTGTTGAAGGTGAGTGTTTAATGAACAGGAAAAAAAAAACAAATGAAAAAGGAGGAGCCCCTCTGACACTGCTCCCAAAAATTGTATATTATATTGTAAAATCCATATCTGCAGTGATCAGTCACTTGATTAAATTAAAGAGGTCAGCAACATCTTCCCATTGGAAAGATATAAATGCAGGAATTATTCATTTTCAGGTAGTCGTTACTTAATTGATTTTACTGAGCATAAATCTTTCAGGAGCCTGTGTAATACTTTTCTTATTTCATGCATGGATTAGAATTAAGGCCCAAACTACAGTACGTTCTAGTTTATCCATGAGTCTAATTTACATATACTGTATATGCCAAATATGTATATGCATAAATATGTATATGCATAGAAGTCTTACTTGGCACTCAAGTGTTTTTCAATATGATTTTTGCTGCCTACAGTAATCGTCTTACATGTATACCGAACATACTGCAGTAAGTTAAAGTGGATGAAACCTTAAAGGGTGAACAAATAACACAATCATTATCTATTTATTAAAGAGAAACGATTTCCATTCCTCCATTCTATAAAGGTTATTAAATATTCTAGCTTGTGGGTAGATGCCCCATAAACAGTTAGTGATTATTTAGCTGTGAAGAACAAAACGACATGTATTATACTTCTTGTTTGTTGATTTTTCTTCATCTACTGTATATTGATGTTTTTTCCTGTGTGTCAGCTTCTGTTTTTTTATACACATGTAAGACTCTAGAGGAACCATTTTATGAAACTTGACTCATCTCCAAAATGTTTAATTAAAAACATTTTTATCAATAAAATCAATTTAAAAACACTGTTCTTGGCTGTCAAATGTTTCTTTACCAGAAATTATGGAAAGCTACATAGCAACTATAGTTTGTTGAATAATGATTAAATAAAGCAGAACTGATTAAGTAATAAAGCTTTTCAATACACTACATTCTGTTTCTATTCACAATATCTTGAATATGACCCAAGCAGCCTTACACAAAGTACAATTGCAGAGATTATAGGCTTCAATGGGGCTGTCATGGTTTTGCAAAATTTCAGCAAAGATTCCCCTGCTGTTTATGTAACAGAAGTTGCAAGCATCAATAGCACCATGGCAACCTGATTTGTGGGGTATTTGACCAATGATGCTCTCAGTATTACAGTTATCCTTCCATGGAGCGCCAGATTAGCTCTGACTCAGTGAGTCTTATGAGCACACACCATGTGCAATGGTATGGCTGATGCCACCTTTTGCTAGGTTGCTTAGTTGCAGCCAAACAGTGGAAATATTCCATTGTTTTATCTTGTCTTGTGTTTTTGCCCATACTCTTTCTAGAGGACATAGCCAAGTAAGTACAGCAAGGTGTCAACGTTTGTAAATTTAGCTTAGCAAATTTTGCTTATTCGCGATTCTGTCCGGCTGAGGGGGTCTTCTATGGAAGAAGAGCAGAGCAGGATGAAACCAAGCTGAAGGTTAACTGTAATTGTCAAATTAGCAGCGCAGCAGGCTAGGATGGTGAAACGAGTTTGGCTAGTGAGTGAGCTTCCCTCTCCCACCTGTCCAAGTTACCCCTACCCAGCAACCGCATCTCAACGACAAATACTGCGACAAACACTCCTGATTGTGTCGGCAGTTTGGGGAATGAGAGTCAAGAGAAACTTTTACGGGCTTATCGTCAATATTATTTTCCTTTTCCTCACAGTGGGCATTCTAATCATGGAGACAGAGAGAGGAGGAGCGAGCTGGACACAGAGGAGGGATGTGTGTTATTTTACCTGATTATTATAAGTTTTCGATCACTCTCGTTCCTCTTAGTTTTGAACTCTTGCTAATCAATGTTGTTTAACTTAAAGCCAATTCATTAGTTCTAGCCATACATACTATACTATAGCACATTATGTGATAGTATAGGGGGTGGCCTTTGATTATATACAAATTTGGCTTTTTTTGATAGTTCTCTGCACCACACCATCACAAGTGTCGAGACTCTACTCTACTAGTAACTACTGTTGGTAGCCTATCTACTGTATATGTATCTGTATCTCTCTGTTTCTGGTGCTTCATCTATTCCATCATTTTCCTGACAAACCGAGTCCTTGCAAGACCGTGTGCCCTATTTATCACTTAACCTTCATCAGCTGAGGAAGAGTCTCCTCAAAACAAAAACAAAGGCTCTTTCTGAACTAATATATTTAAACCATTAGAGTGAAACTCGGGAGCAAATGAGTTACATTTGATAAGATAAATCGGTTAAGGGTATGCAGCATCTCTTGATAGATCACGAAAAATATGTCAAATGGAGGGTGAGACAATTGAATTCTTTGTTGATTAAAGCCTACATCTTTTACATCTGCCAGGATGAATCCAACGGGAAAACCTGAGTGAAAATGAAAAATCTCCATGTTTTTTTTTTTTACCTTTTCTTGATGAAAGTTGTGAATTTGCTGTTTTTTTTTTTTGTTTGAGCAGTCAGTCGTCTCCTTGTTTTAACAACTTATCTAGCAACACAGCAGAAGTTCAGAAACAACAAAAAATGTAAAATGTGGGAAGCCGACATACAATTAATGCCTTGGAAGTCTTGAAAAGGTTTGTCAAGTCACTCAAATGCACCCAGTGAAAGGAATGCTGAGCGACTTCTTCTGACACATTCTAATGATGCAGATGCGAGAAAAGCAGTAGATGTCGTCTGAGAAGTGTTAGAAAACAGCTGTCATTTTGTCTCTACATCCCTTCCTGTGTCATACAGTACCTTTGAAACGCCTCCTTATTCTTTTTTTTAGAATCCATCCTGTAGTCCATGACTCTTTGATACTGAATCGTTGTAAGCAGCTTTCATTACTGAACCAAAAATACACTTCTTGAGGAATAAAAAAATATTTTGTATGTAAAAGAGGACAGTTTATCAGATTTCTTATGGTATTTCCAAATTTTATTTTCTGTTTCTTTTTTCAGCTCAATATAGCCTTAGTGTCCCTAGAGGACTAAGGCATAAAAAGGGATCAGGAATAAACAGTCTTTGTAAACAAAACAAAATGAAATACTAACATTACATTATATTTCATTATAGTGCAAAGCAAAATCATCATCTCTAATTATTCCATGAACTCAAGCTTAACAAACACAATCTATAGAATCACACCGGTCTTCGAAATTTGATAATTTTACTAAAATATCACACACAGAATCTGGATTTAAAAAGTATGTAGGTGATTGATGTTTCAATTGTCTAGTCATAAAGCCTGAGATAATATGAATCCAACCTAACCATGATATACCTACTAAAATGTGTAAAACGTTTTGACATTTTAGAAGGTGTTTCTGTCTAGTCAGAACTCCACTTTTGGTATATTATATTTTAGGATTTCTAAATAAAGGTACTAGAAGAAGAAATTTGGTTTTAGAAACGAAATTTATACACTGTAGTTATAATTTTTTATATCAGCTGGTGCTTCTTAAATTTACTGTATTAAGTTACTGCAATTGACAATATTCTGAAAGCTACTACCTCTCATCTTCGGCCACTATTGGAACATTTCTATTTATGGTATGTGTCAGTATATGTGTACATGTGTCATTACTATATAAATGTTGTTAACATCCCACATTTTCATAAATTTAATAATGCATAGATGGAATCAGGTTTTTTGAAGAATTTCAAGTGAGAGAATGTTTAAAATGCACCAACTGACAAGCTTGCCTATGCCTAGCCATCTCCAAGAAAGATGTGGCACAGTTGTTAACTTGTTAGACATGAGCTAGATCACAATCATAAATATATGATTCCTTGTCTCCATACATTCCGTCATGTTATTTTTTAAAGCCTGGCTGTCATTGCACCAAATCAGATTTAGTCAAATGGCAGGTAACTAGTGCTACACACACTAAGGAAAAAACAAGCTAATGAAAAAAAAATTATCATATTCTTACCTATTTGATTTTATAAATATAAGACAGCTAAATTGGATTTTCACTTTCTGAATTGCATGGTTTGTAGCCCCTAAGGTCCAAGTGATTTTTTTTTCTATTCTGTTCTCAAGGTGCACACTAATGTTTGTCATCAGGACAGGGAAATTGAAATTCATGAGGGAGTGTCTGAGGGAAAAAAATGGATTTGCAGCAATGCTAGACAGTCTCGGGATAAAACCAATTTCTTGTTTTATTTAGATTTTTTATTTGTTTATTTATTCAATGAAAGACAATACCCATTTGATTTCTTTTTTCTATTTACGATTTTCTCTACTGCAGCTGCTCAATATGAGAGGGCAAAGACATCGCATTTTTAACAGCCTTTTCAAATTCCTTATGATTCCAACAGGCTTTTCAGAGTCTTATGACTTTCTCCACATTCTGCAAAAGTCCATCCAAAGTGACAAAATTGAGTTTAAGTGAAAAACCAAAAATATACATGGAGCTGCAGGCATCTGGAACAGATAACCATTAACTGAGCACCTTTTGGGGAAAGGAAAACTAACCCTAACTCTCACTAGATCTTAAAGTTTTAGAAAGTAATATAACCTTAACCACTAATAACCATTAGTAACCACTAAACCACTAATAGTAGCAGTGCAACTTTACTCAACTGATCCTGTTTAGACAGAGATGCTAACTGTAACCCATGCCTTCGCCTCTGACACAGAAGCAGTTAGTTCACCTGTATAACTAGGCCAACATGTCAAACCAATACCCATTGTCTGAAGCTCTCTGCGGAGTTTGGAACTCCATGGAAAAGCAAACATAGTTAAACTGTACTTCCACTATCTTGAAAGAAAGTTTAAAGCAGCACTAATGTTTTATGTTTAAAATGCTGTGAAGTTTATTTTTAACAATCATCCTGCTGAGCTACAAAGTACCGTAGCACCCTCGTCAGGCAGTGGCGGGGCACTGAGTTGGTAAGCAATTGGGGTTGTGATGTCAGCCTCAGGAGAGCATGCTGGGATAATAGTTGGAATACATGGGAAATATCAGGGACATCGTTAACTCCTGGGTGGGGAAGGACTCTGGTTGGTGTAGATTTTATGTGAGTGTACTGTACGTGAGTATACTGTACATGTTGGCCTGTCCCATGTTTTCCCATCCTGATCTGTGGTTTCAGGTTCCCACCCTGACATTCCTGGCCTGTGTTAGTCAGAACCCCACACCTTCACAGATTGTTACAGTGATTTTTGTTTCTTGCTGGTTGGGGAGAAAAGTCCTTTTAAGGAAAGTGAAACTATGTTATTCTGACTATTAAAAGAGCACTTCCATCACCACTCTTCTGTGTGTTTATTGCCAACATTACAGTATTTTGGCATAATACTTGCCTAAAGTGTATAACGTTGAAGCATACGTATTAGCTAACTGTGTACAGATAATTTAATAGATAATTCATCCCTGAAGTACCAATTCTACCATTATTCTACCTGACCTGAAAAAAACAAACAAACATTAAAATATCAATTGCCTTGGTGTTGATTTTTTTTTACGTGAAAAAGAATCCTTCCAAAATGGATACATACATGGTTTGAGGCATCACGAAAATGTACCTTCTGCTCTGACATTTACCCTACAGCATGCAAGTTGCAAGTATGGGTAGTTGTCTGTTTGAAATGCAGTACTTAAGTCAGGTTATGATGATGATAAGACAAAACATTTTAAGTTCAGAGTTATAAAATAAACACCTTTTGTGTCATTTCCCCAAGAGACACTCAATGGAGAATTAGAGTTGTTCCATAAGGTGAAGAATTTCTTAAAATGTGTATTTTCAGATAAGCGTGTAACCAGGAAGGAGTTTCAAGCATAAATCATCTGACCAGTGCCTGGTTTGCATGACTGAACTGCAACAAACCCATTGTTCTATCAGCTGCATTCTCTGTTCCCCTCACTCTCTGAAGTGATGTTGAAATCTCCCCATTGCCCTCAGGATCCTATTTACCTTTTGAGCCTGACAGCCTGTGAGCAGGTAAGGATGTGCAGTGGCTATATTTAGAGTTCCTTAGCCACTGATCTCCTGGCGAACAGGGCTCTACTCACCTGGAACATCCAGGTGCAGCTTCCATGTCTGCAAAGGCAGGAAATAGCTGAGGGGATTGGGGATGAGTCATGCCTCTCCCCTTCTCCTCACATGTGCAAGCCTGTACCACTTTAACCTGGCAGCAGCTGCTGGAGAGACACAGCTTTCAACCGCAGATTGAATTCCTAAATCTCGCCAGCTCAGGCAATTTTTAACTATTTCTAGCCTCTAGCGGGAGTTCTGTATTCCATCAGGTCTTTGTTCCTTGCTTCAGTGTAACAGTTCTTAGAAAAAAAGGTGTAGGGTTCCCATTTTGTATTCTTAGTTTTATTGGACCAGAAAACAAGTGAGTTTCAATATATTTTGCGGCACAGGGAAACCTAGCTGACAGATTTAAACCTAGTTAACTGCCATACCTCACTATCAGGAAGCTTGTCTAATCAGGTTTTCAGGAGGCAATCTAAACAGTAAAGGTCAAGCACTTTTTTGATTAGATCAAATATGTAGTGTCCTTTGCTGCATTTTTGGGTTAAATGAAACACATATTAAAGATTTTGTTTTTGAAGAGGAACCAAACTGTAGATTTTTATACACATATAAAGCCAAGCCAACATTTAACCTGGAGGCATAAAGTGTGTAAGTACTACTTTGATAAGACTACATAACTAATCATTTTGCAGAAATATTCCTCTCAAAACTGCATATTTATAGCCCTTGGAGTATCTGGTATGAATCCATAAGGATATTTCTATAATCTTGTGTCCAAAGAGTTCAGAGTAGGAAGCGGAGTCAGCATGCAAAGTGAGGTGAATGTAGTGGTTAAATTGACTCTAAAAAGAAAGGAAAAACAATATTTAAGCTTTGTAGTTTTTTTTTTTCATTTGAGGGGGACTGATGAAGACCACAGTAGATAGTGGTAAAGAAAACAAAAGAAAGCTTGATTTGGAAAGCGTCTAAAGATTTGGAAACACTACAGGTATCATTTCCAGAAGCAGGCAGAAATCTGTAAATTGAGAGTTTTAAAAAGAAATTAGTCAGTTAATGAAAGTTGAACATTTTTGAAAGAACTGTGTGAAACTATATTTTTTATATTAAAGAACAGATTGTAATCCTGGCCAGGAGAAGTAAAATGGGAAGATGTCTGATCCACACTGCTCTGACAAGTTTCTGTTTTAGTGATATACAGTAAATTGTAGGGCTGTTTCTGCAAAAGAAATAAGATTCCTGGACAAGCACAATGACCTTTGGGTGATCCTGAAGTAGCAAGAGGGGCCATGTATATGTGTGCTCTTGGATGTGCAGCAGGTAACACAGCTGTTCCCTGTTCCAGCAATTGCCTGTTGATGCTATCTTGTGTGCTGGTGTTCTTTCACATCCATTTAAGTGCAGGCAAAAGTATCCATAAATTGTATGATGCTTTGAGATAAATACCGCCTTTCACGAATGGTGTCCCTTATGGCATCACAGTCAACATGTACTTTTGTAAAGCTACCACTTGTTCTTACTATGAATGTGATGGGTTTTTTATCCATTCCCCAATGAGGAGTCTTATTAGGTGACCAATGTTTTTTGTCTTCCAGCATATTGTTTGTGGATGGAAAAATACAGTCTGTAGTCTACAAGGACTTTGGGGCCTTCTCTGTCCTGCACCGTCTGAGAAAAATGTTGCTTTTCTAAGATTGTTCAGAGTACAAAGAAAAAAAATGACACCTGAAATGCCCTAGATTTTACTCTTTTTCTTTTTTCTATTCTTAAATAGAAATTAAAATGTTGCCTGTTTGCAGCATAATTACATAAGTGGAAGGTAAGAATCTGACGTTATGTCTTTTATTTCATTTGTCTAAGGAATTCCACTAACTCCACCAATGTGAAATGCAACCCATTCTCTGAAACATTCAGCAATGAAGAAGTTGTAAACAAGTAACACAAAACCTCAATGTTTTTCACCGCTGTTGTGTCATGGATTATTAGCACCTAGAGTTAAGTTAGAGTTTTTAGTATAGAAGTCTATGTTCATTCTTTGCCATGATCTTTCCACTCTTTCCCAGACATGGATTAGTGCCTTTTCTGACAAACTCATCTTTGTTTAACATTTCTGATGTAGAGTTACTATAATAGTTCAGGTGGGTAGCTGCGTCAGCATGCGTAGGCTACAAAGGAACAAGTAATAGGTTTATTCCATGCTGAAAAAAAGAAGAGAGAAAAAACACAACGTTTCGGCCGTGGAGCCTTCTTCAGCGGTTAGAGGGACAAGGTAGTAGGCAAAGGTAATGTAGTGGGAGAACAAAGGCTGGGAGGGAGGAGGGGTTAGAGGCGGGAGCAGGGGACAGAAAGAGAGGCCAATCAAGAGGTCTGAAGTCAGGATAGGTGTAGAAAGGTGTGAAAAGAAACTGTGTTACTGTAGTTACTGTAGTAACTATAGTTACTATAGAAGTTACTATAATGCCTCCTTTTTGTAGGCCTACCAAAAGTGTGTGGAGACTACACCCTTCATGTGTACCCTATCCAGATGTGTTTTGGGTAGCTAATTAAACGTAGGTGGTTGAAATCCTTTTTGAATTACCAATCTGAGAAAAGTAACCAATCTTTTTTTTTACATACAGTGCACCTTGAAAATATGGTTTAATACATGGTTCCACTACAAAAACTGAGATCAAGATATCAAGAGAGGAAACTATGAAAATGTGACAGCGTGAGGCTCCTGTTTTTTCCAAAGGCAAGGGCTACTGTACTGTATGTCCATGTTGCCTTACTGGGGTGATAGCTTGTAACATGCAACTGGGGCCCAGTAATAAGAATGTTGCTGAGGGTGTTGAGAGTTGAATCTTTCTTCAGTACAATAGGAAACATAATGCAAGACAAGTATCACCCTTGGCACCCACAGCTTGCATGCTTATATACCAAAAACCTGAATCAATCAGCTGTGATTTTCATCTGACACATTTCTTGACCTTAAGGAAATTGCCCTTTGAGATTAGAAACTCTTCTGTGGGTCTAATACCCAAAAAACGAAATAATAAATAGAGTACGATGAGGATTGAGTTATTTTTTTCATAAACAAATCCTGCAAAATCCATGCATGAATTCAGAGTAAACCCCACAGTGGATTTCCTATGGGAAACCTTGGGTTAGCAGGATTTTAATGCTTAAAAGACTAAATAACTGGTGCTTTTTTAATTTGGGAAAATCCACTTTTAGACAAGTACTTAACACATTACTAATTGGTGCTGGACTGCTAGTCATTTACTGGCGGGATTTGATTTTTTAAACATGTATTACTAATTAATGGAGAACTTATCTCTTTAAACCTTTTTATGTATTAGTCATATATTTTGGTTGGGAGCGTAGTCTCTTGAGTTATTGATGAGCTGTTCAACTCCAATTAATTCTTAATTAGAGCTCAACATTTAAATAATACATTTATTTATTACCAAAACTGTTATAATTAATATGGGCTCTGCGAAACAGAGATTCTACTGAAATAATTTAATGAGACATTTTATGTGGCTTTTTAAAAAATGGCATATTTAATTAATTTCAAATATGATTTGTGAGACTTCTTTACATGTGCAATAAGCTGTTGTGTACATTTAAGTACTAGTTTTTAATACTGTACACGTACACAACTTGTAGTATTTTTCCTTTGACACTATTGTGCTTTATATTTGTATAAATTATACATTTTTTTTACAAATTATTTTTATAATTATAAATATTTAATATTCTCATGGTATATCAAATTGATGTATGTAAAAAAACAAGCATACAAGCTATATATATATATTTATGTAAATAAAAAACAGTTTTTTATGTTGAATTTGTTTTAAAATGAAATCTGATTTTCCAGAAAGTTTCGGGCAAACTTCCTTCTTTGATAGTTTAATAATAAACAATAGTTTATTGTTCAAAATGTCTGTGACTGATTCTGCGGTGGAATCAGAGAAGAATACTTAATCGAATTAATTCAAAAGTTCCCGGGTTGCGGGAGGCATGTGGCACTTACTCCGCAGATGATAATGCCTTGAGCAGTAGGATTGTCTCTACTGCAGTAACAGACAACTGGGAATGCTGTAGTATTAACTTGAATACTTTGTTTATGTTCCATAAAGTGGTTTAAGTGGTTGCTTACAAAGCTGTATGGCATCAAAAACAAGGCATTTGAATGTTGAATGTGGTATTGTAGAAAAGGTGCAGACATGTGAAAATTAGTATTTTCCATTTACCACTGAAATACAGTTTTCTTGATGATACTTAAAAAAATGTTTTACCACCACACGATTGTATCCCTCCTCTTAAGGGCGCTCCGGCCCTTTTGTATTTTAGTTAATTATGTGCACCTGCTGCCTGTTTAGTCTGCCACCATTTAAGCCTGGCTCTCCTGCTATTCCTCGCTAAGCATTGGGAGATGGACGCCTGGAAGTCCACCTACCAGTGGGTCCAGGAGAGACCCAATGGCATAGGCTTCATCACGGCGTCCTGACCATCTGAGACCGGGGCTCGGAGCACCTGGCCTCGTTAGCCTGGTTTTAACTCTTTGTTCCTGTTCCGGATCCCGTTTTGGATTTTAACCTACGTATGTCTTGGATTGATTTCCCGTTACCTGGACCCTGGACCCTGGACTGTGCCCCGACTGTTTGGACTTGTCTGCCTGCGCCATGCCCCCTGAGCACCCGATCACTGCCGTCATGCCCCCTTGTCTGTCGACCCTTCCTGATCCTCTACATCTCCTCCCTGTTGTCCTTCTCCACTTCCGGATTATACCGTCTGCATAGGGTCCTGAACTACGCTTCACTGGAGCCTGGATCGGCCCCCCCTTTACACTGTGGTTACATTTCTAAGCAATTGATGATGTCCAAAATGTCCAAAATGAATTATTTTTTAATGTTTTATAGTGTATAACATAAAAAAAACTTCCTTTGCTTTTTCAGTACCATACACTGAAAGATTTAAATGTCATTGGTACCAGTCCAATTTTGTTAGAGAACATTAAGAGAAATTTGATTTTTTATAATGTTTGGTGAGCTGAGCAGGGAGACCAGTGTTTTCTCCTTCCCTAAGCTGTGTCAGGCATTTCTAGGTACAACAGCATTCTGTTTTTCCTTGTAAAGAACAAAAGACTGTGCTAGAACAAGGACATATTTAAAACAAATGCATGTTCAACTCCAGCATGGGAAGAATATCTCTAAAAACAAGCAATGTAGACCTTGCAATATGCAGTTGCAATCATTTGCAGTTAGTTTCAATAAAGGCTTTTTTCATTCTGAGCCAACAAGTGTTCTGCCTTTAAACATGTACGAAAACTAAAACTGTCTCAAAGAAAACCCTGTCAATGAAGAACTACTGTATGTAACAGTGTTTTATGGTTTCATTAATCATTTTGGGGGGATCTTAGAGCCATGGTTGTTATTTTCTCACCCAGATGAGTTAATGCTAAGCATTAAAATATGAATCATGCTATATGTCTGTATTCATCATCTCATTGTTATTCTATTAATATTATGACTTTCGAGCACCTACTTGAACACATTTTTTCCAACTCCCCTCCCTCCACCTCACCTTTGCAGCTGCCTGCCTGGTTCATTCCTCAGAAGCAAGAGGAATTGTGGCAGCCTTGACCTTTTGGCCAAGTCTGACATTTCATAACCAGGCAAGTGAATATTACACATTGACATATTAAGTACAGCATCCTATTATATTCAATTTATTATCATGCTTATTAGTATCTCACCAAACTATAGAATATTTTTCTCCCTTCTGCTCTTCTCCCTGCTTTTTCTGATTCTTTGCACCAGCATCCTTATTCCAACTTTTCTTTCAATTCACTTAAGCCCTGGTGTCCGTCCCTGTGTGTGGTCTATGTGTGTTTTTGTTACTATGTTCCACACTCCCTGACTTTGACTTTGATTGGGCTCCCTCCCCATTGGTCCATCACTAAACCATCTTTGCCGTTGTGATGATGTCGTCATCAATCAGCTTCTCGGCCAATCAGAACTCAGCTTATTCAATATATAACTTGGAGGTCTTTAGAATGAAGGGGTCTTTTGTTTGACTTCGGTTCTCTTCGGTTAGTCTCCTTGTAATTTCGTTTGTTTGTGTTTATCCTGTATTTCACCCTTACCTTGCTCTAACGTGTTTATATCAACATCTGTGCTCTTTTGTACTCTACTCCTTCTGTCTACTCTCGTTTCCCTTTATTTGTATTCATAGTTCACTTGTGTATTTGTGTGAACTTTTGTGTATAGGGTTAGTTAAGGTTGGCGGGTACATTCTGCACACGTAGTTGGTCTCTGTATTAGTAACACTAGTTTAGGAGGGGTGAGTGGCTTTTGTCTAGTACGATTTTGGGGTAATTAGTGAAGGTTAGCTAGGGTGTTAGAAGTGTTTCAGGTTTTGTTTTTGTATTTGGGTCGGCTTCCCTTCACTTTATTAGCCAGCTCCATTTTGTTTGTTATTTTCTATTATTTGGCACCACTCTAGTTCCCTTTCCCTGTGTGTTATTGTGTCCTGTATACCTACCAGTCACTTTATTCACTTTAAAATAAATTCCCTTTTGCACCAAAACCTGTTGTCACCAGAAACTCACTTGCATCCAAAACCTTCCGAAATGTTACACTCCTTTACCCCTAGATACTTGGGGTCATAACACCACCTCTCAAGTCTGTTGTTTTACCCTTTGTTTTCACTGTAGTAAAACTGCATGCTTGAAATAGAAAGGGCTGAATGAGACCCGTTGGTTATTATCAATATCAAAATCTTTATTGCTGTTGATTGCAGACCTTTTCATCCCTTAAAAATATATTCAATATCACATTAGGGCCATTAGACATTTACATTGTGAATAAATAGTAGTGTGTATCTTGACAACCTGGAATATATTGGTGAATTAAAACTCATGGCATCCAAACTGACTTAAGAATGAGGTGCTGAGTTGCATCTTGGTGTTATTTATGTAACTTTCCTGAGTATTCTTTTTTAAGAAGGCAAAGCCTAACTGTGGCCTGCAAGACACTTTATCCATCTTGAATATTGACATGTATGCAGGCAGTCTGTCATCATTCTGCAGGTTGTTAGTGGCTATTATAGCTTCTCAGCTGGATACTCTTTAATTGGACCTAACCCAATGTTACCATGTTACAGAATGTCATAGAAGTGTGGAGCCCACAGTGATAGACAGTGTCTCACATTCTCCCACCCAGAGGGAAAACAATAAATAAATTGTTTATGAACTCAAAAAATAACTTAAATCCCCCAATGAGGAGAGAGACTGCCAGCCTGTACATGAAGCCATTTCAAGCCTGACCTGCTGTTTGTTTTTAGACATTAATTTGTTCTTGTAAATTATTTATTTCACCACTTTAATACTCTGAGCTGTTTCAGCAATGTAAACAATATGTACAGCTTAATACTGTACAGTATATTCATTTTATTCCGTATAAATGCATTGTCAACACTAGATGATTCTACACACATATGCAGTGCATATGCAGGGAACCCATTGCCCTAAAGTTTTATTGTGGTAATTGAATGTCCATAGATTTAAAATAGCAGAACATGTTTGTAACTTTCTGCTTCACTGAAGCATTTTAGATTATTTTGGGGTTATTAGTAGTGTATTTACTGACTTGCAAATGGAAATAAAAAAACATTTGACCTAAAGTGGCTTGGCATTCCTGGACAACATATTCTGTCTCATTTTCTCTTTTGGTATTTTTTTGTCTTTAATTAATTAACATTGCATTGTTTCCGAAAGAAACAGCTCCTAAACTATAGACAGGCCTATGTATTATGACCAGATATAAGGTTTAGACAATATAGCAGATCTAATCTTAACTACTGTACATTCCCCAGAAAGCTGTGGGGAGTGATTTGCTGTCCTCTGTCACCTGATTGGACAATGACAATGGGTCAGGTAACTGTTAAATACCAGGAAGCAGAAGCATCCAGGGTCTGTGGACTTTATTCTTAAGAGAACCACGCCTCTGTTATAAACTGCACAAGAGAGAAAGAAAGGAAGAAAAAGGTTTTGAAAAATATTATATTTTGATGTCAATAAGCAGATTAGCTGCCCAGCTTGTTTTTTAGACAGGACAATTACAGAAGACTTAAAGAGGAGCTAGGATGTGGTTTTGTTTATTTTTAGGCTTAATTGACTGTGAATGAATAAGGAGCATTGTTTTATTTTAATGTAAAGTATATCTTTCCCCAAGACCCAGTTATTAAAAGATACCTGCTACAATACCACACACCTGGTGGTGATGCATACTGTATGGTGGAGAATGCCGGTATACTGTATGTTGCAGTATTGAAAACTGTGCACTCTAGAGGTTGTTTGGCTACAGTACAAATGAAAATTTTGTTCAAACCTTTTTTTTTTGGAAAAAGAAAAAAAAAAGTCTTTGAAGTGATTGAGTGCTCCCAGGGTCCCAGACTGAGGGCAGGAAACACCTTCCCCCAGGGTATGTAAAAATGAGCCTGAGCTTTCTGGAGACAGGAAGGGATTTTGAAAGGGAAGCCATGTAGCAGCAGTGTCCCCACCTCCTCTGTACAATGGTAGACATGGCCTGGAAGATGCACACAGAGCCTAGGAGAAGGAATGTAACACAATACACTCCAAACTGCAGTCACCGTTATAAAAAAAAACCAGAACAAGGTAGAAAAGATAAGCATACGTATACTATGTACACAACAAAACAATAGGTTCAAACCTGCTTTGTGCCCATATTGCTTTGCGGCTGTTCATACAGAGTAATAAAAGACACAAGGTAAAAAAAGAGGCCATAAATGTCTTTCAAATTAATATAAAATTATATATAAGCTTTAATGCAAAATAACAGATAAAAGTAATACTTTTTGCTTCAAGGACCACAACAAACCAAATCAAAACAATGGGTGGCTATATTATGCCTGAAGGCAACGATTCTCCAGAGCTGGAAGAGACCAATTATTGCTGGGTAATGTCAATTATTTATGCAATCCAGATTAATGTTTAAAATTTTGTGTACATGTTCTTAATGCTGTATGCAGTGTAGAATATCACAATGCCAATGCACTAATAACATAGTCACTTTTCTAAAAAGTACTGGATGTTAGGGCAGCACAGTGGCACAATGGTTAGCATTGCTGCCTTACAGTGCTGGGGGCCTGGGTTCAATCCTGGATGTTGGGTGCTATTTGCATGAAGCTTTTGTGTTCTGCTTATGTATGCATAGGGTTCATCCGAGGGGTCTGGTTTCCTCCCACAGTACAAAGGCATACTGGTGGGTTAACTGGCTTCTGGGCAAGCTGGCTCTAGTGTGAGTGTGTGAGCCCTGTCTAGGGTGTATTCTACCTGGGGTCTGTTGCTTGTTGAGTCTATGGCTCTGCCACAGCCAGGTATTTGATAAAGTAGTTAGGCACACACCTGCTTGAATGAAATGGTCCTATGGGAGGAGTTACATACCTACAAGGAGGTACTGTTGTGTTTAGGGAGAAAGAAGGTGGATAGTAAGATTGTGATGAACATCAGCTTAAATCTGCAATGTACTGTAGAAGGTTTTTACATAGTCTTATTTATGTTAGTATTTGTATTCCTCTTTGTCTTTGATATAGTTGTCTGATTCACTGTGTATATTGCACTTGGATTATTGGAAGGGAATTGCTTAAATAAACAGTTTTGCCCTGAAGTGCTACTGCATGCTTGTCATTGTCATATTGACTTACTTTTTTAATTGCACCTTGTGTGAAAAACTAGTACTGTTTTTCAGCATAATGCAGCATACGGTACTATATGTGTGTCTGTTGTCATATTAAAGAATCACCTATTAAAAGACACCTACTATTACACTACAACCCTGGCAGTGTCACAGTATGTATACCATCTTTTACACATAAAAATATTGGGACAAGTACTATATGGGTCTGCATGTGCTTGTTTTGTCCTTAAACTGGCTGTTCTGTGCTGTTCTTACAACACATTGTTTTCAACGGTGAATGTATGCTGCCTTGTGAATGATCTGTTGATCATCTACCCATTTTTTGGCCAGTTGGTTTATCATTCTAACTACAGTATCCATCTGTTAGTGAAATTCATCTTTAGTTTTATGCATTCTTATCTAGCATTAATTTGTAATTATGTGTTTGTTTAATGTTGGTGAACTGCTTGCACCATGCTTTGTTAGATTCTTCACAGAAAATACATCTGATACAATCCCTTTAATAAGCTTCAGACAGGAAGCAGGTGTGCACAGTCTGTACCCCCAGTAATAATGAACCCATGCTTTTGTGAAGGGTATTTTAATTGGGAGGAATGCTGCAAGGAGACACTGTGTGTGTGAGCTTTGCATCAAGACAACAATCATTAGTAGGGCCGTTTAATTTCAGGCATCTCCAGAACTTGGGTCGTGCACTTGCCTGGAATATAGATTCCATGGCACTTTTTTTTCCTGGCACCCTGGGGGAGTTCTGGACCCCACTGGGCCTTTCTGAAAACACAGACACTCCTGTGCCAGTGCATTTCCTATAATAGCATACTTCCTTTCTAAAAATCCTTTCCCTCTATACCTGCACTCCTGCTTTTTGTATTTGCTTGCTTTTTTTGTTCTTTCTCTTCTCTCCGTCTTTAATTTATATCCCCCCTTCACACACACACACACTCCCAAGTGCAGCAGGAGCAGATACTGACAGGAACAAGTGACAGCTCTCTAATTATGCCCTCGCTGCAGACGCCGTTCTTGTTTGGGACGTGTTGCTCATTTTCCTCGACTCCTTTTCCACTGAATTATGCATGGAGGGTCCCTATCTGTATTCATAACAGGACCTTTGGGAGCTGCCAGGCTAACTAGTTGATAACTGATTGGTGCTGCCTCCCTCAGCCCCTCTGGGATTCACAGACAGAGCCAGCCGATATCAGATGTGAGGCTCTCAGTCAGCACCATTTCCATTTGTAGGTAGATTTACTTGAACATTGTAGCTTCCGCCTAGTGATACTCAACATGATAACATGGGATGTGGAGACTTGTGGGAAGCCTGACAAGCCCAGTATGTGGAATCAAAGCTTACAATCAGCTTTTCACTTGTCTATGGGAATGCCTAGAGTTTTCTATTGTGCATTTAATGGTAGCACTTACTTGCATATATAGATTATGATCAAGTTGTTTTTCCTGACTAGCTATAGTAAAAACTGAATGGATCAAGGACACAATTAACAAGTTTACTTCACACCCAAATAAGGGTCCACATTGTGTTTTCTTTTTCCTCTTTTCAGCATGAAATAAACCTATTACTTGTTCCTTTGAAGTTAACTACATGTCTGCTGAAACATGAAGCCCCTGTTAAAATGCTATAGAAAATATTCTTGCATTCAGACATGATTTTGAAACTCTCCGGCATAACACATACAGCGTCACTGAGGCATGAAAGGTTAACTACAGTACACACTAAACTTTTGCCCTGTTGTATCTGTAAGTGAAATGTTCTCCCAAAACCATTGACTCTTGGAGGTCAATTCAGTATGTTGGTTTTGCTTTATAGTGCATTACAGATAACTTTGCAAGACAGGTTAAAGGACCCAAAACCAACATTTTTTACTTTTCCAGATATAGCTGCAAAGAGTCAATTTGTTTAGAAGATCGGATTTGCCAGGTTCCAAAATGAAATGTAAAATGAACCTTATAGAGGCGGTGTTTGGCGGATCTAAAAAGTTCGGAAGAGCTGAGGAAATGTCAGATGCTGAAGAAGGCAACAGTGCACAGCTCTGCCAGATGAACATGAGGAGCTGGGTGTACCAGTGGCATGTACCTGTATATGACATGTGACAAAGCACCACTAGAGCAGGCACAAATTCAGCAGTGTCTTATTTCTATTTGTGCCTCTTTGAGAACATGACACACGTGTATAGACGGCAGATATCTATGTAATGTCTGAAAAGCTGTTTGGAGAAGACTGGACAATTCAAAGGCTATATTTTTACTCTGCATTTACATTTAAGATAAGATCACTTTATTAGCCATATACAATTTCTTGCATTAGGAATTTGATTTTTTTGTCATAGCTGTATGTCCATCACTCACAAATTAAACATTTCTCTACACATTGAAGCTTTTAAGCTTTCGGTGGTGAGTCAGCTTCATCCAAAATATCCACCTTAGGTTAAGAGGCTGGGTGGAGACTGAGATTTAGAACATACTTGGTGTATTTATTCACATTTATAGTACATTTCTGAGAAAGCAAGAACTACAGTATGACAGCATGGTCACATTGTCTGACAAAACCTTTCCTTTTTTGATCTTCCATTTAATGTATATTCCTGTATCTATTTTTCTCTTGTTGCTCTTTCTTGAAAAGCAAAAAAATATATACACATACTCTCTATTGGTCAAGCTCCCAGCTTAAGTGTCAAGGTCTGAAATGGCTTGCTGGACATGGAGAATACTTGAATAGTCCACTCTTAGTTTTGCAAACAGACTGTATAGTGTGCTGCAATACATAAATATTGCCAGCTGTTCAGACTGATTTACCCTGTATTTGCTATAATTGCTATAGCTTGTTTTACTTAGCTGGAATAGCTGGAGCTGTCACTGTCAGTCTTTTGTATATAACTCTAAGACAAGTTGCTGTTTCTGACTGTAGTAGTGAAAGGGTTACAAAAGAATCAACTTAGCCTGAAAGATCTTGAGTCTGTTTGTATAATCGTTAAGCTATATAGTGCGGGTGTTTTGCAGAAACTAACAATAATTTAATAATACAGGAGAGGATTCCCAAGCCATTTAACTGCCTTCTTGGGCCATATTATTTTGTTTCAAATAAGAGAAAAAAAACACATTTTAATAATAACAATCATCTATTTCCAAAGAAGCAAAAGAGCTTGCATACTCAAGAAGGAATTAATCAGATATGATGATATTCTTGCTTCAACAGTAAGGCAATTCTGCTCCTGTCTGAATTGCTGCAGTACATGGAAATCCTAACCTGTCAAGCACCACAGTAAGGTAGAGTTTGAAAATGAAATCAGATTTGGAAAAAAAAGAAATTAGAAAAAACCTTTGCCCTTAGGAACATAAATCATTTTCTTGGATGCATCACTTATGGGATGTATTTTTATTATATTTTTTGTTTTATATTATTTACTGTGCAAACCTGGTTACTCCATGATGTCATGTGCAGTGGTCAAGAGAGTTGTGGTCTCCAGGGATTGGGTGTCTCTGTTGCCTCAGCTTCCTTTCAGATAGTAACTCTGGCTGTTTTTAATTTGTTGCCCGGAGGAAGACAGATCTCCCAATAAAGATAACATTCTGGAGTTTCTGGATCAGCCTACGATCGTGTTTCCAAACGACTACTGGTTACAGGCAGATTTGAAAGAGAAAAAATAAATTGTGTCCTGGTTTGCTACTATAAGTCTGAACCCTGCAGTTTAGTAAGAAAATGGTACTAGAAATTAGCCTCTCATTTGCTCTTAGCAATTTCTAAATTATCTATGATTGTTTCACTTTACAAGGCAAAGTGATATTGAGTTTTTAACAACTTTAGGAAGGCATTGTTTGTAGGAAATGTGTTTATGTATTTATTTGTTACAAGGCTGTTTTACACTGTTTTTTCAGAACAGAAAGCTTTAGTAATCATTACTATATAAACAGAATTTTGGAAGTGTCCTTGAGATGAGATAATTGCAATTCTAAAAAGTAAATGGACAGAATTAATAATGTTTTAGAGAAACTAAGTAACCGCAAAGAAAACCATATTATTATTAAGCAGAGAGTTATCTGTGCATGAATCCCAAGGTCTGTCAATTGTAATAATTCTGTGTGCAGTACAGTATGTACTCACTACAACTAAACTATTAAAAAACATCATTGTTTGTGCCTAATTAAGCAGTAATGATGAGTTTCAAGGCAATATATAGTGTAATTGGTCTGAAATTAAAGTGTTACTTCAGCTGCTGGTTGGTTTTCATCAGGACATCTCTGGAATTTATGCAGTTGCACAAATGGGGGTGTTTGTGTGATCTACAGTGATCTCATAACTGCTTGCAAGGGCATACTGTAGTTAAGCAATAATACATGACAACTGTGAGAAATATTATCATATCTCAAGTCCTTGTATGCAATAGGAGGCACAAAGCAAAGCTACTGTAAGTATATTTGCTTGCTTGACAATCTGATTCCATTAAATAATTCTTAATTCAAAGACTCTGTATTATTGTTATTATTATTATTATTATTATTATTATTATTATTATTATTATTAATAATAATAATAATAATAATAATAATAATAATAATAATAATAATAGCTTTAGTATTTGTTATTTTAAAGACAGTCTCCTGGCTTTCTCATAAAGTTGGAAAATTACTTCAGTCTTAATTCTCTGTTCTCAAAGAAGCAAACAAGTGCCCATCAAATGTAGCACATTCATCTTTGTCTCTTCTGCTATCCACAGTACATGCAAGTCCCTTCTGCATGTCTTAATTTAAAAAACTTTGACTCTCTGTGCCCAGATCCCACAACTGTATGTTACCAAAATGAATAAGGAAGTCAACCTTTTGTGTGAATGAAATAATGAAAAAGGAGCTCTTGCAAGTTTTGAGAACTTGGTCACTTCTACTGATGCCATGCTAAGATTTCTAAAGATGTTAGAACCAAGACATGTAAAATAGTCAACTTACAGTATGCCAAGTGTTTGTCTTCAGTGTTATGCTATGATTACCTGTGTTTTTACCATGTTTACCATGTCATGCTCTTGAAGAACATATGCTCTTGACCAAGTCCTGCATTTCTGGTGTACAAGCTATTAGCTCCAGATCATCTGCTAAATTTGTGTGTTTCCTGTTGTTAATTTTTCAGATTGCACAGCAGCTGCACTAGATGCACAGGGAAGCTGTGACATTGTCAACCACAGCTTTTAATCTAACACTCCTTACATAGCTTACTGAACCACCTGAAGTGAACCTAGTAGTAAATGATCTCCAGGTGGTGCAGGTCTCCTGTCAATTAGTATTCGCAGCTGGTGCTGGGTCACAAGTTGAAAGCTGATATAATTGGTGCTGCATCAATGCTAGCTTGATAAATCAGGGCAAGCAACGACAAATAGACTACTAATATATAGTAAGAAGTGGTAAACTTCAGCTTTAAAAATTCACAAAATTGAGTTTCCTAGCTTCATTAAATGTACAGTAGGTACTGACTAAACCTAGTGGCATTGATTTGCTGGTGCTAACTCTCCACTAAGGCTTTGAAGGGCTCTCGGAGTATCAAATGATACATGGCTCAAGTGTGCATATTGAAGTATTCACAATCTCAGTTTCACACCTTCTGGTTTGGGGTTGTAGTAGTAAGACAACCAGAAAAGTAATTGGCAGCTAGGGATTCCAAAAATCACATGGCTTTGTAGAAATCTGACCCTGGGTTATTACTGCTGACCTGGCGTGAGTGAATTTTAAAGACACTTGCTGTTGTATGTGACATCTCAGGGATAGCTGAAAGACAGGGATAACATTATTAGGACTGGGCCATAAGTGAAAAGTGGAATGGTTACTTATAAATCCCCATTCATGGTAATAACATAAGGTGATCACGCACCTTGTGTGTGTCCTCTCCCAGTGTTCTCCTGAAATGGCCATATTTGTAATAAATTAAAGTCATCTCAAGTCATTGCACTGGGACCCCTTGCCTCCCTACAGCTCATTTCTCACAATACAGAGTTATGAGCTCTAGTGTTTGCCTATGCTGAGTCACACATTTTGTGGAATATCACCATAGGTTAGACATTGAAATGAATTCATTAAGCTAGTAAACAGAATATGTTGGGAAAATAGTGGACTATTCACAAGAGGCTTAACTATAAAATAGTACATTGTAGCAGAAGACAGAGATTTCCCATATTAGCTGCTGAATGTTCTTTGAGACTGAGAAAAAAGTATTCGACCTGCCTTTCTACTCTAACTACTCAAACCTTTAGCCTGACTAACATTGCTCAAGAGGCCTGCTGATATACTAGGGAGTCTATGTAATCTTGTTTTAAGATTGTGATTAGGGCAAAAAGAGACTGCATCTAATTGTAGGTATAGTCAGGTTTATGATGTTTCTTCCAAATCCTGCTTACTTTAGAGTGTTTAGAATAGAGGTAATAATGAGATTCACTGTGCAAGTCCAGAATATTAGTTTCTCCAAAGTCACTTCTTATTTTGAATCGTAAGAGGTTAATTTGGTTCTTAGAATGATAAATAGGCTTTTTTCAGTATGGATACTATATTCATTGGTAGAGGATCATTAACAAAATAATCACTTTTTGCAGGTATTGATCTCTTTTGCGCAGCTCTTAGTCTGGAATTTATCCTTTCATAAGCAGTACCCTGTGCTGTGTTTACAGTTTCTTTCAGGCTCGGTCTCTGTTGCTGCATACATTTATATCCATAGTGTATCATTTTGTAACTATCTGCAGTTCAAGCAGGCAAACCTATAGCAGTCAATTCTGTGACTATAATGCAAGAGTGTTTCTGTCTGAAATAGTGAAAAAATTATCTCTTACCAACACACACATACTGTATATATATAACCAATTATTGTGATTAGAGCGTGTCACCTACCAAGTAAACAAAACAAAAAAGGGTGATCTCAGACTTAATAAAAGTATACTAATTTATTATTATCTTAAGTGGCAAATTCTAGAACTTTGTGTTTCAACGCTTCAGGTTGACTTCAAACAAAATGGATTGTTAAACAGGTGATACATTAAATTAATTCCAGGTTGGAAAATTAGATTGTAAAGCAACCGAGAGAGGTCCTCATTAAGACCTAAAGAATATGTTTTTAAGCTCTTTAACAATCCAGCCTTATCACACACACATTTTTTCTGGATTTCATCCTCACAACAGTGTAATTCCCTCTAGAGGTCCAGACATGAGAAAGTGAATTAGGAGGCAATAGCAACAGGAAACCAGGAGTCTACACCAGTCCCAGGATAGCCTGTTACCACAAATAGTCAATGTATATATACACAACAGATCACAATTCACTGTTGTTGTGAAACTTACAGCCAAGGGCCACAGCTTTGACAAATTTTCTCAACCTCTTTGAAGCCCTTTGTTTTTTTAATAATTCTCATAGGAATATGTTCAGCTAAAGGAAGAAATTGCACCAGATTGCAGGAGCTGAAGCAAATCAGCATATTTTATAATGTTGCAGCATTGGGTGTCCACTTTCTTTTTCTTTAAAATAAAAAAAAAATACATTCAATTGTTTGTTGTCCTGTTGAAAATATTTCCCCCCTCAGTTTCAGCTCACAACTCAACATGGTTTGTATGTGCTTATGTGAAAGGATTATTTATGCCAATAAGAACAATGTTTTGGATAACATTGATAAATTTAGTTCTATTGTGCTATGGAAAAGGAATCAAGAATATTGAACACAGTATTAGGAGGGAAACTAGTTTGACTCCATTGCTGACCACTACAAGCAGAACATGAAAGTTTTGTTAATGTAAGGTTTTTGACTAAAGGTATTAGTTAAATATTATAATAAGCATCAGATGAAGGTACTTGATAATAAGGCCTACTCTCCCTTTTTTGTTTATGATGCCTCTTAAACTTTGTTAAAACTAAGAAACATTAAATCTAAATAGGAAGCATGTGAAGCCCTTGGATGGGTGCTTTTGTACAGTATGTGGAAATAGACAAAAGTTCAAAATCTTCAAACATTCTCATGGTTTTGTTTTATCCAAAGGTTTTATCGGGGCCTGCTCCATGTGGTCAGAAAAAAAAAAACACTTCTAAAACTGGTGTTTTTGTCCTTTTACATGTGTTTTGGAAACTCTGATGTAACAATTTTATTTCAGTTACATCATACAGATCTTTCATATGCAGTCTTCCATCTGTCTTATAATGAAAATGACTATGGTGTGAGACTGCAGCACATTAAAGTAATTTGGAATCAAAGGTTAATGAGTGGTGTGATATAATTACAAATTAAAATTAAATTGTATCCTCATTTCTGTAGTTACTCCCAACCTTGACAGTCTTGCAGAGATGGATAAAGACCTTCAAACAAAGTCAGCATTCTCCCAAGGGTAAACCCCATGACACCAGAGTCCCACTGGAGATAAAAGAGAAATGTTTTATCCTCAAACGTTGAAGCTTTGCAAAACACAACCTTGTGACTTTAAACTGTAGGACACACAGGGAGCCTGACACCTGCCAGAGGACTCTGCTTGAACCAGTAACCTGTTTTCTTTATGCCCATGTACTCAGTTTATTCTAAACACTCTCATTGACCTTGATATTTAAACCAGATTTATCATTACAGGTGAGGTTTGAGTCCTACAAGACTATAATTCTGTGAAGCTTGCAAGCATCCAGCCAACAAAAATGTAAAGCAGAGTATGAACTTTTATTGGAGGTGTTAATATCCCGATGAACACAAGCAGGTTGCATGATGGGTAGATCAGTTCCCACCTGTTTATAACTTTTCTTAGTTTCACGTTGGATGTCAAGATTGTGGACATCTGAGTAAATGTGATGGGAAGCAGGTCAGCTGTCTGTGTTTAATAATAGATGAAAGGTAGAGAGTTAAACTGCCATTAAATGTACAGTACCGTATGCTTGTCTGAAATAAGTGTGGTGTGTCTTTTCCTGTATCACGCAGATGCTGGGTGGCCAATGTGATATAAAGAGCAGATTCCAAAGACATTGTCTGGCAGTGCAGAATCTATCAGAGAACATGCCAGGAAATAAATCAGCCAACAAGTGATATTTTCTTCTGTGTGTGTGTGGTAGTACATAAATGATGATCAGAAAAAAGGTTTGTCTTTTGCCTATCCATAACTTGATTATAAGGCAAAGCATTAAAGAGGTGTTTGGAATTGAATGAAAGGTGTGACAATGGAAACAGCTCTGCTTACAGAATTGGACTTTTTTTATTTTGTACTGTATATTCTAGCACCATATCTGCATATTACCATGCAGACTAGCAGCCCTTCACTCTGTGCCAGCACTGAAAGCATTTGCAGATGTGCACAGCCCTTTACAAATATTTCCCATATACTGTAGTCACAAAACTGTCACTTGAGTCATCTACTGAACAGCCAACTACTTTTGATCAGACGTACTGTAGGTAAACAAATGCAACAAAATATCTGGGCAGTTTGCGAGATTAATTTAACAAAATCAGCAGCATTATCACCTTATCACCTGAGATGCAAGTCCTCTAAGAAAAACAAGGCTGGTGCTAGAAAAAGTGTTTATTTTAGAAGTTTAAGAAGTTCAAGAAGATTCTTATTTAGCACTTCCACTCCCTGGCTGCACACAGCTCTATATGCATCTTAGCCAGCACCCCTCTCTCCACCCCAACCCTTCATAAGAATGGGACATTGTAACATTGCTGATCTGTGACCAGTGCTGTCAGCTCCTCAGCCTGGAGAGCTAATGGCAAAATATTAAGTCATATTAATTATCCCTTTATATCTGTCCACTTGTTTTGGTGTCATTAGAATTTGATGAAAGCTCTAGTGGTATTGATGAATCAGTAGGTGGCACTCTTTGTTCTGCACCAGCATTTCTAAATCAGTGCACCATTATAGGGCACTGTGTGGTAGAATGTGCCATTCTTAATATTAAATGTAAAAGCAAAAACCTTACTAATGGTCTTTAAGGAGCCCATGGCAATGTTTGGAAGTGGAGGGGTTGTTTTCCAATGGGTTTTTACAATATGGTCTCCCTCAAATTCCCCATTAATTCAATTTGTGAAGCAATTTCTGTCGCTTCTCCTCCAGATCTGTTGTGCAGTGTGATCTGTAGGGCTGCTCTCTCATAAAGGGTTCTGCATGTCACCCAAGTGGTTAATGAACTACATAATTATAAATGAAGTAGGTCACCTTCCAGATTTGGGGTAATATGGAATCCTTTGGGATAAAAAGCACTATATACTGTAGATGCAAGTGATTATTATTATTATAATGCCTAACCTACTGTATTCCAGAACATTTCATATATATAAACAATATAAATGTATTATGAGAATGGATTAAGATCTTGCCATTTTACAAAGCTGCGTATTATTCTTGTGATTCTTTCATGCATCTTTAGGCAAACATTTCTGTGTAGTTGACAATTCTGATTAGTATGCATTCTAACAAAACAAAATAAAGTTTGTTTAAGTGTTTCTGGAATCAAAAACAGAGGTAACAAATCAGTTTCTGCTTTACACTAGAGCTGTGGATTTAGTTACAACTTTAGATGCTAATGCAAAGCAAAAAATTCAACTTTGACCTCAAATCAGGAGCTAAATTGAATAAGATTTGAAATCCTCAGTCTATTTTTTCCCACTGTTGAAAACCAAGCTGTGAATCATCTCTAGCTATACTTTGTGATCTTTGTAAAACTAGATTTAAGCATATTTCTTTATTGGTTGTTTAAGTATTTGTTTCCCTGGCTATACAGTCTTTCATCTTCCCAAGATCACTCTGCATATCTCTAGGGGTGATTTATGAGCTTGCTTTGACTTCCTATTTGAAGGTTATCTCAAGCTGTACATGGAATTTTGAGGAAATCATTTGGGGACAGAGGCAACTTGAGAGCTTCTACTGAGGACATTTTACTATGGAAGCTGAAAGTAACAGAATACAATCATTATTGTGCAGGAGAAATATGCAGCCATCCAAAATTAAATAAAAGGTTATATTTTATTGGTTGTACAGGTTAAGCTAGGTTGCTAGGTACAACCACGATTATTCATTTTGGGAAAGGTTGTGGTTAATGACTGACACTTTATGCACACATACAGTATTCAGATAACAAATGCAAGGTGCCTCAAACAGAATACCAAACTGATACACAAAAAGATACACGATGGATCATTAAGGTGTGCTATCAAGTCTCAGTATTTGCATTTTTTGTGTGGTACTTCAACATAATATTTTACCTTTAAATTTACCTTTACCTTTCAATACCTGTATGCATAGTTGATACTTACAGGTATTAATCTGTGATCTTTGGCACTAGCATTTTTGCAGCTTGCACATTGTGTGTACTTGGTAGTTGGTAGTTAATGCAAAACAGGATGATTTAAAATGTATGTGGTAAAACTCAGCATTTATAAAGATTGTTATTTCTCACCGTGTTAGCAGATTTGTATCAAAGGCATGGGAATTGACAGAAAATTGGTGGTTTCAATCAACTAAGTATTAAAGCATAGTGTGTACTACATCATAAACTGCAGGGATCAGTAAATGTTCTTAGAAGTATCATTGCTTAACTCAACAAGGGGTTGAGGAATTTGGAGGAAACTAGCTTTCGTAATGCTTTTATAAATGCCTTAACAGTGACCCCCACAGGAACTAAAACACTGTTCAAGTAACTATACTGAGTTCCCAGTCTTGATGGTAGGCTATCTGGGATTTTCAGGTTTTGCACTTACAAACTATCAACACTTACATGCATATTTTAATGGCAGTGTTAATGTTCTGACAGTTAATGCCCAGATAGTATTTGGCTCCTCCAAATTATTTTGATAAACCCCAGGCTTAGGTTACATATTTAGCAAAAATAGCACTTTGTAATAGCTGACAAAAGAATCCAAGTCTTTTTAACAAAAAGATTGGTGTTGCAGATTCCTGCTGTTCAGTCTGCAGTTAGTATTGCAAGAACTTATTCTCTTTTCAATCCCTTTCAAAGCATGAAGCCTAAGTCTTCAAAGCTGATTTCCTCTTTCTTATAATAAGAACACTATTTTTACTAGACAGCTCAAATGAGCATTTCTGCTCTGCGTCTTTTTTGGTTCTTCACAGAAACAAAACCTGGCCACTGTGCTGTGTAAACAATAATTACTCACCACAGATACATTTTTATTGTTATTACACAATAATACAAATCCATCTAACATTTATATACAGAATATCTGTGGTGTCATTTACATTATTTGAGATGTATTTTTTAAATATGTGTGATGTTCTCGGTTGCACAAAAAGAAACTAATGGCCTAGTGATTATTTCTGGGCATGCTTGAAACAAGCAGTACATACTAGTGCACCTATAAAAAAAACTATAACGTGTCTAACATTAAAAGACCATATAAGTAGTGATCTAAATTTATGTACAGTATGTGAATTTACAGTATAATCAACTTGACAGGGGAAAAAACAAAGAACTTGAACTTATGAATAGGTGCCAGTGCACATCTATGAAACTATTACATTTGCTTTCCTCCAGATTTGAAAGTAAAAATCTATAAATATCTGGAGAACACCATATTTAACAGTGCATACTTGTAGCGTTCTTGTATTCTGAAGTCCAACTTGTAAGCATGCAATATACATACAAACCCTTATCATTCATATTGACATTAAAAGAGCCTTTATCTTATTATAATTATTCCTGAATACCACTGCATACTGTGTATACTGTATATAAATGTATTCATCAGACTGTGCACTGCTGCTCTGTATAATTTGTTGATGTTGCAAATGGCCTAGTTGCTTCAACAGGTTAATTGACACAACAGACTGACATTTTATTTTACAATATGGATTTAAAGAAAGTGAGCTTTTGTAAAAAAAAAAAATGACAGACTGTTTTTTATTAACTGAACCAATCCTCCCCTATATATGTCTTTCACCCCCCCCTTCCCTGCCTGCTTTCTCTCTGGCGTGAGGATCGGTTTTCAGACAGCCCCGTTGCATCGCCCTGCAGTCAGACTGTTTAGTCTGGTTTTGGTGACCCTGTCTGACTGTTTAAGGATACACTCTCACGTTTCTCCAACTCAACACACTTTCTTTCCCCCCTTTCTCCCCCTTATAATACAACGCTGATTTAATATAAGGAGCTTCTTGGTTTAAAGAATGAGGGGGGACTTTTAAGGCAGACTGGAGGAGTTCTTTCCAGCAGACTGAAACACAGCACATGTGGTGAACTGACCACAGTATACTGACCAAGAGCCATAGAAACTAGTGCTAAATGCTCATTCACAAATAATCAACTGTATTTGCAGCTAAGTGCATAGAAGTTTGAAGTGTGGTGAATGCTGAATGGTGATGAAAATATATTTTTGTTAATGAAGCACTTCACAAGTCTTTGGTTCAACTTAGTCCTGAAATAGGAAAGTTGCACTCCATATACTGTACCAAGTTTGTCTTAACCACATTTATTGAACCTAAATGGTTCAGGCTCACTATGTGATATGTCTTAACTTGCCTAATTACTTTTTGAGTCATTGTACTCCAGAAAACAGTTATTGGCTCCAGGAATTTATGTCCACTATACAACAAATGTTTTAATTGTAAAAAAAATGCAACAGTTAAGTGCATTTCTGGAATGGTTCAGGAATTGTTAAAAAGACATTACATGCAAAAACAATTATTTGAGGTAATCAAAAAACCTTTTAATAAGTAAAAAGAAATTTTCTTTTTACCATAACATATGTCAGATGGAATTTAATCCTCTAAACTTTTTTCAACATATTTTGTTAATATGGTATGTGCAAATAACTCTAATTCAAGGAAACAGAGTAATGTAAGTTAATCATATAATGTGAAGCATCAATTAAAACAGTATGTGGAATTCTGGTATAATAATCTCTGTTTGTTATTAGGATTATGTGTAAAGATCAAGAATAGACAGGCAGTTAACCTGCTGCTTCATAGCTGATATTTAAGTGTAAGAAAACTGCCATTCATCTTCTTCTTAATCTTGAGTAATCGTTTAATAAATTACTACTTTAACTACTAAGAGGAACCGAAAAGAAAAGAAATCTAGATTTTATATATACTGTATATGAAGTTTGGGTTCATGCTTTTTTTGGCATGTTTATGATATTTTTCCGAGTGGATTGTAATGCATTGATTAATTTTTCCAAATGTCTTTTGTATGACTTTATCGAGTTGCTATGCAATAGGTTTCAGATATCTTCTTTAAATCTATTCCCTTTCCTCCATATGTTTATTCAGAATATGTGCCTAGCATACAGTACATTAATGTAAAGATTTGGATCATCACTATGTTGTTTTTAAGGAGTCACCTCTCCTTCAGTCTGAAGTTATGAAGTAATTTAATGTTGTGTTGTCAGCATTTTCCTAAATAGATCCCCCAAACACAAAGTGCACAAATACTCCAGCAAAAGGAGAAAGAAAGCTGATATTCATACTAAACAATCAATTTTCAACTTGATTTCAATTTTCAACTTCAAAAAAGCATTTGAAACATTTCACCAGCTGTACTTTAATGTCTGAGAACATTTTCACAATGGCAAATGTCTTTTCTTCATCCAATTCAATATAAGGATGAACACATATTCTTCAAAAGGTATACTACAATATCATATATCTCACAGAAATCTTGAAATAAACTCACTTTTAAGGTATTTTCTATTGTTTTTCTATCTTGTCAAACTGTAAGAAGTTTAGAAAGGTTACACATGACTGGAGGACATTAAGCCCATTCATTGTAGTTGATTGGTACTAGCTTATTCATCCAAGAATCTCATACAGATATTTCCTGAAGGATCCAAAGGAAACCAGCTGAACAACATGGTTGGGCAGTTATGTTCCATCCCCCCACAACCCTTTGTGTAAAGAAATACCGCCAATTTTAAGTCCGAAACGCAAATAGTTTCCATATGTGTCCTGTCATTCAGACTCTCTTTACAATGGCTCCATTAAGTATTTGTGCACCTGGGTTTCTATTGCCAGTACTTACAAAGGCCAGTTAATATTTGTTTTACTCTAAATGTTGTTCCACAAATTTAAGGGAACTAAGTAATGAAATATAATAATATTGTTATGTGGGAAATGAATGTATCTTATTCAGAAAAAAAATAAACGCAGTCCACACAACAGAAAGAAAGATTTAAACATCTGTTGTACAAACAACTATTGTACCGTGAAAAGTCCTGATTAAACGCGAGCCTTAAAGCACATATGGCACTAGAGGAAAGCATATTCTGAACATGAAAAAAATACTTTTAAGTGTTTGCATGTTTTACAGAAATTGTTGCCCGTCTGTGTCATACTTCGTCTTTCCAGATCTTGGTAAGAGCCTCCGTGTTAATGTTTATGAGGAAGTCAAGTGCGAGTTTGAAAAGCAAAGGATGTGATAGTAGTGCAGTAAGCAGGGTTCTGACATGGTTTATGAAGCCTCCATTATTGATAATGTGTTGCATTTTTTACAAAAGTACAAATAAACAAAAAAACGTGAGTTTTTAGAGCTAAATATTGGGGGGGGGGAGGAGGAATGATCTCTTTCTCTGACTTTCCATTGAAACTGAAAGATAACAAGTTGTAAGCTACAGTATCTATCTTTAAAAGCTGAGTTTGTAAACAACAAAGTCCAGTTCTGTACTGCTAATCAGGTTTTATAGTGGTAGTATTTTGATTTTACAAATACATGAACCCCTGCAATTGCAAAATAAATCTTCTCCCAGGGTTACATATGACTGGATATATGTAATTGGACTTTACTTAAAACCTCTCCTAGGTTCCATGATAGAGATTTCGAGTTACACTGGATTCACAGGAGAGCAGGTAGTGCAGTGGGCTCCTTCTGTGATGAATATCGTGGATTAAGAGTAATGCAGTCATCACCAGCATCCACCAAAGCTCCATGTCACACTCTCTCGCGTTGCTCTCGTGTCATCTCAGGATTATCTCATGCCTTTTCACGGAAAATTGTAAACAACCCATCTTGCAGTCATAAAATATTTTATTTTATGCTTAATTACTGAGTACTTACATCAGTACATTGGGGCAAAATGTACCTTACAGTATTTGTAAATTAGTTAAAAAGTAATTATCTCTTCCACCAATGTTTCATATGTTATTTATCTGTATATTTTTTCAAGTGTATGTTACTGCATAGTTGGTATTTCATAATTTTAATTATAAGGTTTTAAAATATGTTTTTATTAAGCAGAAGGTTTATTGATGGCATGAATGGTAATTGTCAAACAAAGGGTCACTTCAAACAAAGGGTCACTTCCAATTTACATAAAATTCGAGTTACATAAACCCGTGCAGAACGGAACCCCTATGTAAATCTTTGAATGGGCGTAACTGGATTTTCTCCTTGCAAACGTACCATAGTAGGTATTTCCTAATCTTATCCTTAACTTGATTCCATACCACATGACTCTGAACATTCTTGGTATGAATATGCAGTTGATGTTCCAGCAACATAATTGTAGGTACAGTACCTGACCTCACTGATCATGTACGGGCTGACATAGAGTCAACAACCAAGAAGGCTGATATTTATGCCATGGGTACACAAGTACCATACAATTTCAATGCTTGTAGTTTAATATAGTAGAGATACTATACATAAATAATAGCTCCAGGGAACATAAAGCTTTTACGGATTTTGATACAGAAAGTGTATTATCATCATTTGCATATATCATTAGGGTAAGATAAACAATTTGCACAGCAAATATCCTAAAACCTGCTTCTTCATGCACCAGAAATAAGGAAAGCATTTTCTAATATTAGCATTTAAAAAAATCCCTTTCCAGAATTTATCTCTTGTCCCCCTAGTGTAAGATGCAAGAAGGGTGAAGATGCAATAAAATCATACTGTGATTCACAATAAATTTAAGGTTTGCACCTGATAAGTGCAACACTGTTTATTCAGAGGCTGACATTTCTGATTATTGTACTTAAAAAAAACTATTTTAAGGATTCCCAGGGGTCTCTGCACCCCAAAATAAACAGAATTACTTTAGATAAATATTTTTTATCTAAACATTCTTGTTGTCTGGAGTCAGTCTGGAGTTAGGGACTTAGCTGTTAAATTCCTCTACTTTGTGTGACCATCTTAAAACCACTTAATGAAAGCTGATATCTCTTTAAACCAACTTTATTTAAAATGTTTACTGCAAAATGTGTTACTACAGAGATTAGAACTATTTACAGTACAATTCAACTATTTACTATTGCTCAGTTGAATTGACTGTATTTAACACCAAGCACATTACGAAGAAAACGTAGACATAAAACGCTGTTGCACAGTTTACACAGACTCTAAAATCCCCTATATTGTTCACTGTAACAAGCTTTTCAGGTGCCTTTAATCTTTGCACCTCCACCTGGAGAATCTTAATAACAAGCTCCAGACTGTAGGATTGAGCTTGGCCATTATATAGGCCATCATTTTTAATTTTCAAACTGCATGATCGGGATTGCTGTTTTTTCAAATGTTGTATTCTTTATTGATTTAGATATTTTGTCTAAATACAGTATATTGTAAATGCAGGAAATACAAAGACTATATTTAAAACAATTAAGACCAGATTTTGTTTACCAGGTAAAGATATACAGTATAAGTGTTTCATTATCAAATGAATACAGCAGTATTTTTGCTACAGTACAAATTTGCTCTTTGCTTTGTGCAGGGTTTCAGCACCAACACTAGTGACAGAGGTCAGCACAGAGTTTGAGATGTGGGGCCATTAACTTTTTTTGTGAAGTGATTTAGATGATGGCACAAAATATGCTGATATCTTGCATAATGTCTCCAAGATCCTACCCAGGGAAGCTCTTTTTGTGAAATACTCAGGGCAAATTCAGCAGTTTATAACTAGGGAATTGAAAATGAACTGAATTATTTACTCAGAACCCAAATGCAAGAAGTGAGTGACAAAATGAATATGAAATTTAAAAAGATATACAGGTGTAGACAAAATGTGAAATGTGTGTATTTATATGCAAGTGCTTATGCATGAATCGAGGAGTGAAGCAATTAAATTGTTTGCTCAAAACTCTTTTATTGGCAACAGATCAGGACTAGTTCTGCAGTGCCGCCTTGTGGCAGGTCATTCCAAAATAAAAAACATGTACTGCAAACTCCTCCGGTGATGTAATGATACCCCTGACTACCAGTTAGCAAGGCCACCTTTTAATGTTCTACACATGCATTTTAATAGAACTATCACAGAATAATAACTACACTATGACAGATCAATAACTTGTACAGATTATCAGCGTTATGCAAATAAATTGTCCACTCCCACAGTGCCACTGTACTACGGCAACAATTATTGCATTACAGTGAAAGGCACAAATCATGAGTGAAATAGAAAAGATCAACATCCGTGTACAAAACCAGCAACCAGCCAGTAGTATGAACACAATTACAGTACAAATCTAGAGGGTGCTTAGTTATAATAATGATAAACATGATGCTCTGACGTTTGTGCTGTGAGTGGCAATGTCATATCTGTTTCCCTTTCCTTCACTTCCACAGACACATCTCAAAGCTCTTGAATCATTTCTTTAGCTGTGTTTCAGAAGAAGTGCACTTGAGGCTGTGCACATGTGGTGACACCATCCCTTCTGCAGGATGCAGAAAGCATTGTGATGATGGTTTTATAATCAATTCAGTCTTCCCTGAAACAATATCGTCCAGCTCAGGTCCTGGGGGATCCCTGTGTTTGCTGGTTTCCATTCCAGCTGAGGTGGTAATCAGTGGTACTGATTGATGCCTATAATTGATCTTCTTGCTTGTTTGGACTTTTGTGTCTTTTTGTGCACTCAATTCTTGGTTTTAAAAACTCTACTCCAGATGTATTGTTCCAGCAAAACCATACAGAGCCTTATCCAGTCTCTCCTCAATTGGTTTAGAATTTGTTCCCTTATTTCTATCTAAACATTTAGTACATTTAGTACACGATCAAAGCATGATGAACAGACACTTATTATAATAACAATATATCAGACAATCCCACAAGGAGTACATTTCTTCTTCAGAGGTTTAGTTGGTTACATTTTAGAAAACAAATCAAAATCAGGGCAGATCTAAAAATAACAGGGGATTATATCAACTAAAAATTCTATTCAGTGTATCAGAGGGCACAAGTGGCATCTACATGAAAAAACAAAAATTGGGAGACATTACTTTACCTAAAAGGTTGTGGGAGTATGGAACAACCTACCCAGTCATGTTGTTGAAGCTGATACCATGGCTTCATTCAAGAAACAGTTAGATGAGATCCTGGAATCAATTAGGTACTACCAGAGAGGCTAGATGGCCAAATGGCTTTCTCTTGTTTGTAACCATTCTTATGTTCTTAAGAGTCAAATGTAAATTTAAAAACATGACTTAACTAAAAATGTGAAATCAATTGGACTGTGATTATGGAAACCAAAGCCTGAAGACACAGAGGGTGCCTCAGGACCATGGATGGAAACCACAGGTCTAAAATGGTCATAGCACTGGTATTTGTTTCCTTTCTTAAATTAGAAAACAATAGAAGTTACAAATAAGAGACCAATCAGCTCGTCGAGCCCATTGGGTCATTAGCAGCTAATTTATTCAAGACTACTATTCTGCCATTTATTGAAAGAGGCCAGGATATCAGCTTTAAAACCATGGAAGGAAAGCTTGTTCCAGACATCCAGAACAATTTGTTCAAAGAAGTGTCTCTTGTTCTCCATTTGAAATACACCTTCATGTAGTTTCCACTTGTGTCCTCGGGTTTGTGTTTCTCTTTTTAATCTGAAGAAGTCTGCTGGTTGGTATTGTCAATACCTTTATGATTTTGAATTCCTGGATCAATTCCCCTGTAGTCTTCTCTGTAAATGCTTAAAGAAAAGCAAAGGGCTTGCAGTTCACCAGCAACTTACTGTACATCACCTGCTTTGCAGTAATTAGTATGTGTTGGGTGCAACTTTTTTTCAAAAATGTACTTACTCCCTCTAACTCAATGGCAGTGTTCCCTCTGTGCCTAGCTTTTCAACATTTTTACAATAGTTTTGCAGACATTGTGTGACTTTGTAGAACATCAAGAATATGATCAAGAGAAAAATAACACTTTTAATGTATTTTTAGATTTAATTTCTATTTTCATACAGTATTTCATACTGTTGCAAGTGTAAAGTGTAGAATGAAAAAAAAATAGTTTTTGAGTAATTTGCTTTTCTTTCCTTAAATATGCTGTTAGTTAAAATATGTAGTGTCCTGCATTGAAGTTCAAGTTCTGAGCCACAGCTTTTCCTGTTAAAATATCGAGGGCCAAATTAGATAAAACGTGCTGCAAAAATATGGTCGACATCTCTCCAACTTTGAAAAGGGAGGCGGGGTCACAGGACTGTGTTGAGCAGTCACGAGGGATGGATTCTGCCTGGGGGCATTGAGTTTAACTCCACTGATGTGAAACTAACTGCAAGGGGGACTTTAGGATTTAAGTGCTTTGGTCTTCAAAGACACATTAGTGGTAAAGATTTGCTCTGGATCAAAACCAGGCTCCAGTCAATTGACAGTGAGTCTCTGATCCAAACTTAACATGTGACGCCTACTTCCCTTCTTCGCACAAGATTCGTACCACACGACCCACAGAGAAACATCAAAGATGATTTCTTTTGCAGGGTATGATGATTTTTATTCAATAAAATACGAACTTAAGAAATCATGTAGAATGCGTTTCATTCTTTGCCTCTCTGTCCCAGTGCCTTATGGTCCCTGGTGTCCTGCTGTCCGGTTGTAAATTAGCACCTGTGTTGTAGCTCCAAATTTTGGTAAATCAACCAAATTTGTGTAGGCAATTCACAAAATTGTGAAAGGCAATTCCAAATGCAGTTGGGTAAACAGTTCTCATGAATTGGCTAATCAGCATATGATTTTACTTGGAGAAATGCTGCACAGTTTCTATTAACAACATGTCTCATTTTGTGTTTTTAAGAAAATAGATTTAGGAGTGTATATTGTAGCAATATTATACTGTATATACTGTGGTATGCAACCATGATTACTATGGCTGCAGCTTTTACTTTCAATAATAATAAGTAGGAGATTCAGTTTTAGCAGTGTTAGTTGTTCTTGTTCTTGTATTGTTATCTTTCTGTATTAGAAGTAGTGCTCTAAATTTTATTTTTCAAATACTATTTTACTGTACAGTAAGCCTGGCATGTACAATCAAGTTCTTAATGTCACACCATAACAAAGCTTAAACAAAGCACAACAAGTTTGATATAATAATTGAAACTGAAATGTACTGTATAAATTTCTGGGCACTTTTATTGCTAAGAATTATTTAACCATATTTACTGTACATCTTTAAGTGCAATATGGCATTATTAAAACATCACATCACTTTTTTTTGTTGGAGAAATAAAATTAATGTAATAGTTTAACAGACTGCATTCCCTTGTCTTGCATTGAACATGATTTAAAGTGGATAATAAAACGTTAGCATATTAATTAAAGTGCCTGTTGCAAATATTTCTTATATTCCTTAATTAAGACTAAAAAACAGGTTAGTTCTGCATCATGTTTTTGATGTTTCTGAAGTTCCAATTATACTATTTAATTCTTTTAGATTAGTCTTTGTGCCATTTTATTGCATCTGAACAGATTTTGGTATCTGATTAAAACTGCAGCAGGAGAAAATTAGAACAAAATTAAAACAGCTTTAATTCTTGATGTGAAATTATTGCATCAATGTTTGTAATTAGTAGCCTGGTAGTACTGCTCTACATTGTTGGCTCAGGCATATTAAAAAAAAAAAAAAATTGTTGACATGATTTTAAAGCAAAAACAGCATCTTTATTCTGATTTATTTCATTTTCTCTAAGAAAAGACTAATCTTAGGAGGATGATAATAAAATTAGTAGTGGTTCACAATCCTTTAAACATAATTGCCTTAATTGACTATGTTTTTCTGCTATTCTGCTACAATTTAAATGACCAGAGCTTTTGGATCAGGCAAGTTTAATGGTCTCAACCAAGCTTTTAATGGGGGGTGGGGAGAATACCAGCTGAAACTGGCAGGATGGGGTCACAAGTGTGATGTGATGTTTTATAGGGGATGCTTACCAAATGATAAAGACTGGGGAGAAAACTGGTAATGAAACTTCCTACAGTATCTCATTTGTGCTCATTTGTGGTAATGCATCTAGGTGTAGGTTTCTAGGTATAAAATTCACTGGCAGAAGTAAATGAAGAAAAATAATTCTTCTTTAACATGCAAAGCTGCTTCTTAGCAGAGAAACTGTAGCATAACACATAACACATAGTACTGTCCACAGTAGGTCAGGGACAGGATTTCTACATGTAATAATGATAACAAGAGATTGATTTTAAACCAGATACTTTTGTTTTATAAAATATCCTTTGATTTTGGAATATGTTCATTTTGTAATTTCTCTTATGTAGTGAGATCACTCTCTCATAGTCCTCCCCCACGCCCCTCCTTCAAAGAAATGTTTTCAAGTGGAACAGCCTGCAGCGATAACAATAAACACCTCCGCCACAACCTGTCCCTCATTTGCATATTAGCAGCTTAATTTTGATGAAATATGCAAATGTATGCAAAATGAAATTCATCTCATAATGACACAAGGCGATTAAACAATTTTTATGCTTAAATATTCTGTTTAATGAAATCAAACAGGCCCACGCGTGTGACAAATTTGCCTCAGCATGGAAAAATTAGCAAATATCAAAAAAGAAAAGAAAAAAGAGAAAACTAGAAAGGGAGGGAGAGACACACACACAGAGAGAAGCAGCCAGCGTGTGGTGAGGCTACAATACCCTTAAAAAATTCCCTTGCCAGGAAAATGAGCACTTCCTTTTTAGTTATTGAATTGCAAATGCTGTCATTTACAGTTCCCTTTTTAGAAGTCCACCACCTTGTATTCTTTCTAGAATGAATGATCAAACTGTCGTAGGTTTACACACACAGGTGGTGTGAAGGTTTTACAATGTACAATCGATACAGTAGGTGGTCCAAGTAATCTGGACTTTGTGGAATGGAGAGAATGTTGGATTCATACCTACACTAGTTTGTATTTACTGTAATACAACAAAAGACTTCATTATTTAATACACAATGCAGAAAAAGCCATGGTAAACATTCGCTTCTGCCTTACACAATTTGTTTTGTATTTCAGATCTTTGGCATTGTACAGTACTTCTGCCAAAACCCAATATTTTGTCATTTTGCTATACTCAAATGATCTTACACTGGTACCATGAGACTATTAACCTTTCAAGGGAAAAAAAAACTGTTATTGCTATTTACATATGACTGCATGTACTGCATTTGGATGATGGATTATGGGTTCACTCCTACGTTAATCTCTAATGTTTATGTCAATACAAAAGGTGATCATTATACATTCACTTTGAAATTACTGAACGCTTACTACTGTATGTAGAACTTGCCTGTTCTAAAAATGATATGTGCCAGATCATCTGTACAGTGCAGTCTCGTAAATTAAAGCTTGCAGACTTAAAATATTATAAAAGAAGCCATTACCCTTGTAGAAACCACTGAAACAAACCTTTATTCTTACTAATATGAATGCAATATTTTTCAATTATTTTTCGTTTGTTTATCCTTAACTCCCTTGCCTGTGCATGAGTTCCATTTCTCAGGCTACGTACTGTCAAACAGCCTACATACTGTTTTGATATTTATAATATTGAATCTGTAGCCAGCCCAAAGTAACTAGCCTGCTTACAAACATGTCAAAAGCTTGAAAAAAGAGGAAGGTGGAGGCCAAAACATTTATTACCAGCTTTAGTCCTTCATGTAATTCTTGTTAAAGTTTTCTTCTGATTCAATAGCTCAGTTTTTGGTGTTACAGATGACAGCAAGTCATTGTTACAACCAGGGAACTCTTTGGGAAACAACTAAAGATGCGTAAAAAGATAGGCTTTAGTCATCACTTGATGTGACATAATGACTCCATCTGGACCTTCTGACAATAAGCCATGACGTGTGTGTGTGGGGGGGCTATGGTGGTCATGGGCTCTGAAAGAACTTGGGCTCATGGGGTAGCAGTGAACAGAAACCTACATTTAAAGAGGATAATTCTGAGCAATGGCATTTCACATCCTGCCAGCACATAAATCCAGGCCACTTGTATGTTAACAGGCAAGTAATGCCTTGTTATATGACTGAGCTGCTGTGAAACCACTGAATAAGTGCATTATTTCTCATTAAGTTTACAGGGTGCGAGACCTTTTAACACAGTCCCTTAATACTTTGCCACTGAGAGCTTATAAAATGACACCGCTGAATAAATTGTCTTCAAATCTGGAAGGCTGCTGCCCCCCATGCTGTTTTTCACTCATTGCAGGGACACAGGCTTGCTGTTCTGCTGGATCCCTACATTTCATTTCTTAGCATTTAAGCTTTAATTTAAAGAGGGACTGCTTTGAATGCTCAACATGACTTTTTCAGCTTTATATTCTTTGCTTTAACAATACATAATTATACCTGTTGCTTTTAGACCTCTTTTGTTTTGTTTTTTTGTTTTTTAACTTACTTTAACAATTAGCAAATTATAATTTAGGCTCGTGTTCAGACATTACAGAAAAGTTTGGAAATTGTTTTATTGTATTTAGGACACAGCTGAATTCCACAACAGGTCAAATAATTTATATCAATATACAACTTTTTTTTTTAAAGAGTTAATTTAGTAATCGGCAGTTGTACATACATTCTTTTCTCTGTGTTCTTATCACAGTAGTGGGCGTGTGCGGGTCAGGTTGTTGTCTGATTTACCAAACAATTTTAAGGGTCCTAGCACCCTTTTCCCCCCAAAGGCTGTTAGAAATCCCCAGAGCCAACAGTGTACACACAGACCAGCACAAGACAGTAATTGCAGTTTTATTCTATTATATACTAACATTTACAGCAAGGTGTCACTGTCTACTTCAAAAACAAGAACAAAAATAAAAGTATCCACAAGGGACACGTGCAAACAACAATACATTAAATTAATAAAACCCCAGGGTGTGTTCTTCTCACAGCAATAATAAAAAATTTAATCCAAGTCATCCCCAGGTCAAAAACACAAAACCTCCCATGACAGGATTCTCTCCCAAGCTGTCCCTCACTGTACTCCCCATGAGTACGTACAGGACTCAGCTCAGTCCAGCCATCCAGACACATGTTCTTAGGCCATACAAACATAAAAAACACAGCTCAGTGCTGTCCTTGGATTGTCTTGGTGGCGTTTACCCTGTCTTGGTAGTCCTTGAAGCACATGTTCCGTTAAATGGTATCTCCCTTACCCCAACAGCAAGAAGAAAGAGGGTAAGAGACCAGAGGAGGAATGGAGGGAACATCCAGGTGATCACGAGAGTTAAGTAGACAAAACAAACAAACAAACTGGGGGGCTAATTGAGGAAGGGACTGAGTGCAGACTGGCAGGTGTCACTGTGGCCTGTCCACCATTCCCTTGTCCATTGTCTCTCCTCTCTGTCCCTTGTTTCCAGGTCTGGTCTCAGCCTGCTCAGTGCCCACACACATCTGAATGTACCTCTGACTGTGTGGCAAGCAGACGTATAAGAGAAATAAACAACAAAGCATACCTGACAAAAGCATTGGGCATTATATACATAACTTAATGTATGTAAACACAGTCCCAAAGCTACTGACCTTCTTTCCACTTTTGTCACCATGTGACAAAATTATCAATGTCAGCTTTCAATAACTGATCACTTTAGCTTTGGATGAAATGTGGAATAACGCTCTTGTGCATTTTGTAAGAATTAGGAGACAACAAAACAAACAAAAAAAAACATTTGGATTTAAATTAAAAACAAGACTAAAAAACAAATCACATCAAGATTTTCATCATTCTGACTCAACGCCTCCCTCCAACTACGTCTTCGCCTCCCGATTTGGTACTTGCGAACTCTCGACTCCTTCTCGGATTTTGGACCCCAGCTCTTGTACTCGACCACGTCTTCGCCTACCAACTCAACTTCTTACCTTCGCCACCTGAAGTGCCTCGCATAGGATCCCTATCTACCGAAGTCCAGCTCTACATGACAATTAGATTTTGACTATAAAAGTAACTAGGAAATAATATAAACATTATTTTGTTTTTTTTCCTATTTCAATTAATTAATATCAGACTTTATGTATCTTCATTATATTAAAAAATCAATGTCATTCTGTTATTACTATTTTATAGAATATTATTGTAATAATGACTATACTGTATATTACAGTAATAATATAGTAAATACTCAGAACTATGAAGTGGCCCTCATAACCCAGAGAGGGTCAATTTATAGTTCATATTTAAATCTATCCTGCTTCTGTTTGGAAGCTGGAAGCTGGAAGAAACGAAGAAAATCCATACACACACAGGGAGCGCACACACAATACCCATAGAGATAGGAGGTCAAAGCCAGAATGAAGCCCAGTATTCTGGAGCTGTGAGGCAGTATAGCTAATCAATTCACCACTGTACAGAATAGATCCCATTGATAGTGTAATCCATGCCCTTACAGCAACTGGACTTCCCAAAGGCAAGAAAGCTGCAGTTATGTACCTCCACTATTGGGGTGGGTGGTGCAACGCAGGGATAGAGTGAGTGTCTGTATGGATTAATATTTTCTCATTTGCATCTAAAATATAAGTAATAGGTAGAAATTTGTTTTTAATGTTGTATTATAATATAAGTAGTGTATTTTTATGTTTTTTATGTAATCCATTTCATATTAAAATCAATGATCAATGATAAAATCAATGATCGCCAATCATTGACCATGATCATTATTATTTTAGCTCTTGGTGGCATGAGAACATATAAGGCTTTTTTTAAAGCAATGTATGAGCCTTGTATTTCTCTTTGTCAAAGTTAGCGGAGACAAACAATCAGAGAAAATTAAGTTACTTACAAAAGAGAATGAGTCATACAGTACCTAAGAGTAGCTCCAGTGTTCTCAGGGAAACAGCAATGAAGATGTCTATGATGAAAGTTTTTATGCTTTGCATCTCTCCGACAACTTGTTCAAATTTCCAAATACAGTAACTGACTTTTAAACCCCATAAAGGGTACTGTCCACGGTTTCACACTTTCAATATTTGTCAGCCACAGTATGAAGAAAAAAGGACAGGCATTGAAACACAACTTGTGAACACACAGCTGCCTTTGAAGATGAAGGTAACAAAAAGATAGAGAATTTGTTTCTTAAATTAAATTGTTTGGATTGTTACATGTCTTTTTTACCTTGGCAAAGAAACATTGTTACAAAAGTATTTTCAAGGGTTCATTAAATTAAGGAAGGTCTAAGGGGGAAGTTCAGCTGTTAAAAAAGGCTTAATAAAAAGTTTTGTTCTTTTGACTGATCACAGCGACCAGGACTAGAGAGAGCTGAAATGAAATTCAGATGCATTTGAATTGGATATGATGGCAAGAACAATATATTTATACTAAGCATTGTGAGTGTGTAGAACAGACTGGTAAACTAGGTGTGTTCTCAAGAATTCTACAGGAAGTCTCTTAACACTTGGATACGTAGCAAGAGGGATACATCACAGAGAAGTGGTTTGCTATGGACACCATATAGTGTACATGTAAATACTGCATGTTTCCTTTTGACACTTAAAGACATTTTTTTCAGATGAATTTGTAAGGTCAATGCAAAACTGCTTTCTTGCCAATTAGCTTTTTTACGTTGCTGTTTTTGAAAAAAGGAGCTGAAGTCAGTTGTACTTTTCCCCTAAGATGTTTCTTCTTAAAGGCTGACACGAGAGTTGGGATGGTAAAGATTTCACCTGCTGAGGGGTCAATTCCAATTACTCCTCCTAAAGGAGGTAACTGTATCGGATCGGAGGACACCATTGATTTCCATTGATTTTTTTCCCCTCTATCTGTTTCTATCTCCCAACCTTCCAGATTCAAGGAGAAAGCTTATCCACTACATTACCACCTCGCTTCCCCTGCTAAACTATTCTTTTCACAATCGGATAAAAGGCAGATGCTATCTTGATGCAGTCTGTACTGTGTCTTTACCAAAATACTCTGTGCTGTTGTCTAGAATACCATTGCACCTTCTGTGTGGGTCAGGTTTTTCTCTCTTTTTTATCTCATATTATTTTATTGTTTTGAAAATAAATTATGTAATGGCATATGGTCAAGAATCTGTTATCAGTTGGTCTCAGACACCTGCTGGTTCTGTCTAAATAAAATTCAGAGTCAAGATAATTAAATGTTTATGATAACATTCATTCCTTTTCATTTCTCTGTAGAAGACAGTTGTGCTAACTAGATTTGTATACTCTGCAGTGTGCAGCAACTGCTACCACTGTTAAAATATAATTGCACATTAAAACAGCCGGTATTCAAACCCCTCTTAAGGGTTCTGTAAATGGTGAGATTGTGACAGACTGTTACTCACTCCCAAAACCTTAGGAACTATAAAGCCACTTACATATTTATCTAATGACTGCTTTTTATTATTAAAGGCTAACATGGTTAAACTATTTTTCCATATTTATTCAAAGTATATGTATTCCATATAAAATTTAATTTGTAACTTCTGGGTTCACAAATCTTTTCTCAGCAGTGAACATTGTGGTTGTGACAATAAAGCCCAAATCTTGAAGCAACAACAACTCTGAAGTAGCTCAAATTGCAAAGAGCTCTGAGGACAGGTTACATTCTATGTTCCACCCACTTGGCTTTATATACAGATCATGCTATCTGGAATGCATGTCAAAACTTGCCTTAGCAGTAAGAAAACCGTGGTATACTGTAGTGTGTTTTGGCAAGCCAAATTTAGTGTTTCACTGCCCAAAGAAGATCTACAGTATAAGTGGCACCTGCAGTGTGTTAGATGTTAGTGACATGGTAGCTTTATTTAATCTGCTGTACTAATTCTTTAAATAAACTTAATGTGGAATATTAATAAGGAATAATGTAAATAAAGGGAAATTTTGGTAGCTGAAAATATTAATATTGATTTATGAATGTAAATATAACATTTAAATAACTATAAGTGATACAAAGGTAAGCAATAAAATAATTATGCATAAAATATTCAATTCTATTTACAATAAATCATACATAGTGGCTTTAATGATTAGTATTTAAAGGCACAAGAAACCTCAATTGCAATTTCTGTTTAAGGGCATTTTTTATATCTCTGTTACTCTTTTTGAGCATCTTGGAGATTGTTAGTCTTGTGGTCAAAATGACTGGTAGAACAGGTTTTCTTTATTTCTTCTTTTGCAGTATTCACACAATTGCTACAGTAACTCGGCCCTATCAGTGTTCATTCCTTATTACTATTATTTTAATATTTAATGTAATGTGGTATATTAAATTAATACAAATGTAAATATAGTATGCATATTATTTCTTATATTTTGTAATTAGAAAAAGATCCTTTATTATACCCTGGGGCAATTTGTTAAAATACATTGTGCATTGGCTAGAATTCAAACTCCAACCTCCTGCATGGCTGGCGAGAATTCTACCACTGAACCACTAATGCAACACTTTACTTGGATAACAAATTAAAAATTACAAGCATTTCATTGTCCATTACACTGCAAAAAAGAATTAGAATACATGAATATATACAGTCTATGAACAAATAATTGCCACCCTGGTCTGAACCTCCAGAAGAGGCAGAAGACAGTTTAGAGTGTCAGCCCTGACCAAAAGGTCTTGAAGAGGCGGGGGACATCTACATGTAGCTTCAATTTTTCCAGTGAGTCCAGTGAGACCATGGCCTTTCTGCTCAAACAAGAGGAGGGAGAGGACATTATCTAGACGGAGAATCCGCTCTCTGCAGCCATCATCCGAGGGAGAGGGGGTTGCAAGTGCAATGATACCTCTACCCCTAAAGTCTCCACCACTTCAGCAAGAGAGAATCACCTAGACGGCAACAACACTCTCCCTGCAGCCATCTTCATCTGAGGAGAAGGTGGTCAACATGCTGTGAACTGCAACCACAACCCCTCCACGGAGATGACTGAGAGCACTTATTAGGTCCCCTCAGAGAAAAGTGGGGACTTGTAGCCTCCGGGCATCTGCTTGAAGATGACTCATGGGGGGAAGGCATTCAACCCATGTAGTCTGTGAAAACTGTTTCCATCCAACCTGTCCCTGTTTGAAGGACGAAGAAACTCTTCCTATTGTTGAGGGGCCAAGGTTGTAGCAGTCCAGTTAAAGAAAGAGATGTTATTACATCTGACCTGCTACACAGCCCCTAATCTTTTAGATAGTCTCACAGTTGGTGTTAATTAGATAATTGATTAGATTAGTGTTGAAAGGTGTTTCTGCACATTCTCATGTGGGGTTAATTAGAATTGTGCTTGATATGGAAAGGGTAGTGCACTGGAGGTGGTTATTTGTTTCTTTTTTTTTGAGTGCTTACCTGTGACTTATTGCTTACTCTAAAAAGGAGTCAAATAAAACGTTCCTGACTTCACTTCTCTTGGCTGTTGTGAGTTTTGATGCGTGCAGACCCTTAGGACAATCCTGCATGGGTGTAGTGTCTTTCACCGAGATTTACTTAGATGGTAAGGATGTGCCATCTCAAAATAGTTTTATATTTTATTTTCACAAAATATGTGCCTGGATATATCACTTTTCCATACTGTTAAAACATTCAGTAATCTGAAAATCACTGTAATAATACATCATGTACTGTATGGCATTATCTATCAATGAAACTGTTTTTTTTCGCCTTTATTTTACCAACATAATTGTAAGGCAAATATTGTAATGCATTCAGAATTGCATCTCTTGTGACAAGGCAGGAAACACTTTAAGGAGTATAAATGGAAAGCAAATGTTTTAACTAGCTATTCTACACAGGCAGTGCAACAATTACATTTTGAAACTGCTGGGTTTTGTTTTAGCTTTTTTTTCCCCATTTTTTACGTTATTAAAAAAGTATGCACTTTGGTCAGTTTAGTTAGGCAAGGGCATTCTCTATCAAAAGAGAATAACTCTAAGTTTCGATAGTAATTATATATGCTGTAATTAGTAAAATTTTTAGGACTTTCTTCTTGTTGTTCTTGGGTGGTTCAGAAATAAAGTAGTATAATTAGTGTTTATGTGCAGTTTGCTTACAGCAGTCCACAGTTTTTATAGAGATTGTGAGAAAAACTTTTTTGTACACAGCACAAAGGCCATGTAGAGTTTTATTATGCTTTAGATGTCTTAAATGTACCATAAGACGGGTCTGTAAATTTCAGTATTCCGTACAGATGTTAGCATTTATTACTGAGTGGGTTCCTCTTTGTTATCCCCGAGGGCTTTTTTGGCCATATTTGTGCTAATTCTGGAGAGAAAATCGAATGAATCACTGTATGGAAAAATGTTCAGTTTTGTTTCTATGTATTCTTATTTTCGCTCACAAGTTTTACATCCAAACAATCCAATATTTAGGAATACTTTGCTAATGAACCCCCGGCCCCCTGAAACTCTGCAAATAAGAGAGACTACTTTTTTACTCTTGGGCTACACAGAAGGATATGTGTTGTGTTGTGGATCAGACCACATTTAGGTGAAAAACTGGGTTATTTGAAAAGACTGTTGGAGAAGATCTGGGGATCACTTACTAACTAAAAAACAAAAAAATACTAGGACCAGCTAGTTTCAAAATAGTGGCTGTCAGTATTCCTTAAAACATAAGATTAACTTTTATAAAACTGTAATATGAAGAATACTGCAGCTAATATTGTCTCCCTTTACTTTAACAAATTCGAGAACTGCCAACACATATCCCATGGCACATGATCTCCAAGGGACACACCTGCCAGACCAGCACAAGAGTTCCATGGGCTCCAGTTACCAAAACCAGTGTCCCATAGATAAACTCCAGCAGCATTCTTCTCCAAAACCAGTTCTAGTTGGTAACCTTACAGTATGTGCCTCCTCCCACCACACTACAGGAAGGGATTAAATCTCTGTAGTCCTTATGGGTATTGCTGCTATAATGTGATGTTGTGTTCCTGGAAACCACTGTGTTATAGAAAATCAGGTTCTAGAACCAATGGTTCCATGGGAATTAAGGGCAACGGAGTTTCGATTCCCGCTAATGAAGGTATTTTATTTTTCTACAATGATTAACTGTTATTATTAGTTTGCATGTATTACTCCTGCATAACATCTTTTGGTGCTAATTTTAAACAGATAAAGGTATAATACACGGAAGTGTTTACATCGCTATGGAATGAGAAATTCTGCAGTAGAGGTGGAGACCGGGGGAAAAAAAAAAGAAAAACAAATCTAACAGCTTTCAATTTTCTATCTTGAACATGTTTTTAAATTTGCATTCTGAGTTTCAGAACTTCTCTCATGCTCATGTTTGTGATGCATTGGATACGAGGATGTATGTGATGCATTGTCATTCCCATCTGTTTTTTTCCTCTAAACTGATCAGCTGTTAAGAGCTGTTTAGACACAAATAATGGAGCAAACTGTTAATAAACAAGTTGAGAAGAGCTTGTGTTAAGGTCAAGAGGTGGTTAGAAAAACATTTCTCCAAGTAGGGTATTTTTAAAATCAAGGATTGAGGGCAGAAACTGACAAACAAGTCAAAATGAGGAATAATGATTAAAGATATCAAAATACACCAGTAATTAACACCTCTGTTGGACTGAAAACTATGAGACACAGGTGTCCTCTTGGATTTGGGTTAGGAACTAATGCCGTAAAGCAATGCTTTTTTTTTATACTTGGCAATTTCAGTAAGATCAAATATTGGAAAAAATAAATGCTAGCAATTAGTGCATAGTATATGTACTGTACACTGGTAAACGTGACAACATACATTACTGTCAGTATAATGCACTGTAGTCCCTTGACAAAACAGATAAAATATATTCAACCTGCTGTAGTGCAGTCCCTTCCCACGACACTTCTGGTTACTGACTGCAGGCTGGGAAGGGTTAAGGTTGATAGCTTAATAACAATAAGGAGAAGTTTGGTCATTTTGATCTTACTAATCCTTGGAATCTTGGAAGGTGCAGAAAGCAGTGCTTCACAGAACATCCCTGCTGTGACCGTGGTGGAGCTGAGCTACTCTCTGCACATCGATCTGCCTGAAATTCCTTGAATGAGGTTCCATTCCCCTGTTGCCAAAAATTACACAGCACTAGGCGCTATCAGTTTCAGCTCTCAAACAAGGCACCCTGCCAGCACTCATAACACAGCCATGATGTAAGGACTGAAAAAAATGATAAGGGAAAATACAACTTGGTGTCTGGGAGGGATTTTGAGTGTTTGACTTGGGGAGAGGGGTGCACATTATTAACCCTTAGTACCACACTTAATTTCTTTCACCTGCCAAAATAACTACACTGGGATTTAGTGAATCATTCAATAATCCATAGGCCTTGATGGTCCAAATCCATTGTCATGCCTAAGTTTATATGAAATTTCCATTACTCCAGCTGTGCTTTTAAATGCCTTACCTTCCACTCAATGTGGGCTGTTGATTTTTTGCACAACACTGGATTTTTCAACAAAATGACTTGTAGTTATTTTTATTTAACAGAAGGAGCAGTTACAAAAATATAACTAAGGTGAAATCAAGTTGGTGGCCTCAACCAAATAAGCAATATTGTACCACCCAAACCCCAAAAGACAGCAGTTTAATTGACTCTCACTTCACAAACAAAACTTTTCTACGATTGTACAAATTACCCTACATCTCAATGAACACTCGGAGTACCATGATAGTTGCCCAGCACTTGCCCAGTAATGTACTGAAGTTATGACTATGCTCAGTGTTAATAAGCGTGTCCCTGTATCAATGGCATTTATAGTACTGACCCATTACAGGAGGACTCTCCATAAGAACTATGAGACAAATACCACGGTTTGTGTATCTGAAGTTATCCAACAATATTATATTATTATATACTGTATTACTTGTATAATATATAACATCATCATCAAAATGCTTTCAATTGGTTAGCCAATTCAGAATCTCTGTGGTCCGGAGGCCAAAAAGCAGGTCCATTGCAGGGCACACACTGACACAAATACACACTACTACTACTACTACTACTACTACTACTACTACTAGTACTAATAATAATAATAATATCAACAGAGAGAAGTCTGTTTAAGAGCCTGCAAGTTTGAATTATCTGGAAGAGTAACTTTTTTGTTGAAGCCAAATCAAGTAGGTAGGTGTCTTGTTACTTATACTGTAAATAACATCTTCAGTTGGTACATCTCAGTAAATTATAGTGCTTCCTACTTTAGTTGCAAAAAATACAAAAAAGTGCCTTTTCTTAAGTCATAAAATATTTTAAAGGAGTGAGAAGAGAAAAAATAAGTGGTTTTGCAGTCTTCAATATCTTGCCCATATATTAATCATGTTTAACATATTTATCACCAGCTGTACCACAGTGCAAAATAAAATCTTGGCATAACAATCATGCTTTTAAAATGAAATCAACAGATGCAGTGCTTCTTTTAAAATCTCTTAAGCGTACAATATATGCATATTGACATTGTGCACTTTTTTAAATTCTTAAAAAGGTTAATGTGACCAGCATTTCTCTTTTCTTAGTTGCATCAGTAATATTTTCCTGTGTTGCTTGCAAGGTGGATAAGCAGTGGCTGTGACCATCTAATAGTTCGGTACTGTACCTTCAGGGCCAGTCCTTCCGAATTAGATGCGTGATTGTGTGATTTTGTCATTGTCATGTCTGTAACATTAACAGTGCTTTGTTTCACTTTCTATGCAGTTCACCTTTAACTCTCATACTTTATACATTTACACCTCTTTGAAGTCATTATATTATTTCATACAATTGTTTTAGATTAATTTCCTTTAACAAAGTTAAAAACTATAATTGACCAAAGTTACAGTAAGTACTGTGAGTTAAGCCAATTAAATACTTCACAGTTCATTGCAGGTTGCCAAGGACTGCCTTAACCTGCCTAAGGTTGGTAAAGAAAGTAATATTTAAAATTCACAGAGTTGCTTCTCTTAGTTTACCATGGTCACAAACTCTCTGTAGCATGACTGCTGTTAGAGTTCATTACTGCACAAAAAAAATAAAAACATCATTTGAAAATTATCTATTTTCATTAGACCACTTTTAGACCACTATCATGTAATCTGAAGTACTGCAAATTTTCGATTCTAATAAATGAATCTAAAATACAACTAAATCTCCATTTCTATGGTGCCCCACAGTGATTGTTAATCAAATCTCTGTTATAAGAATTCACTAAAAAGGAGAGCTGTTTTAGCCTGAGGATTCCATAATATAGGAAATCAGAATTTCCTAAAACTGCAAGAATAGTGTTTTGTAATAATGCTCAGATTATCTGGGAAAAATCTGTTTCCCAATCTGGTTAGAAAAAGGAAGTTTCCTGCAGTACAGCTTTGAAGTTGATGATGAATGATGGGGTCTATGTTCTCCTCTCTCTTCATGTTCTTCTCTCCTTTACTGTGTATCTGGTCCTGTATTTATTCATTGATCCATTCTTAAGGAAGTTGGATTAATGACCTCCTTAAGAATAGCCTGTTTACTGTAGAAGGTTTATTCTTTAATATAGCTATACTAAGGATATACAGTGAATGTAACTAATAAAAGTAAAAATATAGGGATACCCTTTGATCATTTGTGTCTTCCTCCCCATCAACGTGCCTCCTAACACAATCTATGTAAATAGCATAAAGAAATCTCTTTCTTAACTTTGCGCTAACTAATTTGCCCACCACAATGTCACAATGGTCTATTTGTTTAAAACAATGTCACAATGTTTAAAACTTGTTGAAGAACTTCTATGTGCCTCTAAATTGATAACTGCAGCAATTCAGGGAATGTTTATAAATAAACTTTTGTGACAGGTTTCAAAAAGTTCAAAATATAAAATCAGTGTAATACTTTTATATTGCCAGTAAGTGGGTGGCATAACATGTACAGTATGTAAAAATTACCTGGGAATTCAGAACCCTTTTTCTTAATATTTAGTTTTGGTTTTCTAAAGCAACAAATTCACTAATTTTCAATTCTGAGCAATAAACTTATACTCTCAATCACTTAATGCAAATGTCATGGCAAAAGTTGGATAATGAAAATAATTGCAAGTGTTTATATATTCAGTAAGTTCACCAAATTAACATCAATTAAGATCAATCAATTCTGACTAGGGGTCATATTAACAAGGACTTTCTGCCAAAATGCATCTCATTATTGGAAGACAGCAAGTTTTAATAATGATGATGATAAAGTGGTGAGTTTATTTGCATGTTTCTTTTTTAATGAATGTAATCATTTTGTAACAGTGCTGAAACAAGACAAGAGTGGGCAATACTCTAGATTTAATTTAAATTCAGTGATTTTAATGAATTTATTTCTTCTTTGGACAAACAAAACAATCTCTTCATATTAATTTAAGATAAATGTAACATCAGTTTTCACAAAACATATTTCTTTGAAAATCATATACAGCTTACACTCCAATGAAATGCATAAGAAACCTTATATTGTTCAGTGCTACTGTATACTTATATGGAAACATATACTTATGTGCACAAATATCTACAATTTACTTTTTTTTCAGAGTGAATCAATTAAACCGAATGAGTTATTTAATTTTATTTGGGACACTCCACTCAGAAGCTTATTCCTTTGTCATTAAAGGTGGAAAATGAACTATTCTTAAGTGTTCTGGTTTCTTTTAAAGTTGCCTAAAATGTGAGACAGCAACTACAACTGTCATATTAGTGCTTGTCCCAGGGTTGTACGTAGGTAGCTCAATATGGTGAAAAGATTCCATTGTATGGGTGTTGTACATTCTAAACACAAAAATATACTTCAATGGAATTATGTTATTCTGTGTTATGTGTATATAATGGGGAGTATTATTTATATGCAACTCTGGGGGCTTGCTGGAATGGAATTATAATGTATATTTAATGGAATTCATGACAGAAATTCCATTAAGGTGTACTGTATATTGGGACATTCTAGTGGGAAAGACTTTGAGTAGAAATGATGTACCTCCATGGCTGAAAAAGGAAAAGGTTGATTGGTTCACTTTGATAGCATTTGCCATGTTGCAGGCTACCAATTAATAAAGTGGTGAAATAATATCAATGTAAATACGCTTATAAGTATATAAGTATATCTTTTCTTTATGGTGTGGTGACATTTCACATTGGTTGGTATTTCTTTGTATGTGTTTGGACATGACTCCTCAGATAAACAGCTTTGCATTATTTTCTGTAAGCTTTTTTTGGACTGCTCATGATTATCTACTCTTACACACACCCCATTAGCAACCTGGGTGTGACACTATACCTACTACTATGGACTTCAAGCATGGGAATGTATCCGGATGAAATGTTTTTGGAATCCAGTGATCATTGGGGTTGAGACCTCAATAACGGTTAATTGTCACACCATGATAGATAAGGCAGATGCTGGCTATTACTAATAAGGGTGCTACAGTAATCATTTTCATATGTTCAAAGGCTCTCCAAGATGGATTGACACAAATAGAAGGAATTACTTCATCAAATCCTAGAAATACTTTGGTAGAATCCAACTACCTGTATCAACTTAAGATTTAAGTTAAAAGCAAGGAGATACACATTTACCATGAAGACCGTGGAATCAGACAACATTCACTGCAGTAGCAACACCATGAAAGATCATAATAGCCATTTTCTGGGACTCAAAGCAGGTTTTGATGACTGCTTCTATGCTGCCAAAAAGTGCTAACTGCTGTTAGGGAGAAGCATGATTCCTGTTTGATGAAAAAAATACTTCAGAGGGAAATGCTGATCAAAATGATCTGAATCACTCATCCTGCACTGCAAATTAGTCTCCAGAGAATTACTACACATTTTAAAATTCAAATGACCACCTACATGGTTTCAGGACTTTAGGATTTGAAACCTAAAGGCATCCACTCAGGACTGCCTAGAAGGGGAACATGAGTTTTGTTGGCTACAACTGTCTGTGGATAAAGCGACGAAGTAGCTAGAATCAATTTTAGCACCATGGTCTATGAACTATAAATGTTCGACATTTAATGCTTTTATATATCAGGTAACACAGACCAAAGGTGATTTTCAGTTAATTAAAATCTTAGGCTTCTTTATTTATCAACATTAGTGATGTCTTAATTCCTCCTTTCATGATGGATTAATCAAGATGTCTCCTGTTGATTAACCTCGTTCAAGCATCAGATCAGAAAACTGCTCAAAGCAGGATGAACATTTCCAAATGTAAGAAAAGTTACACTGCCTTGTTTCTACCCTTGATAGTATTTTACCCTTAATGTTTTTACATACTGTAAAGGCATTCTTTTCCTTTTGAGTTATTGTCAAATGTACTTATAAATGTTCACTGCTGATTGTTTAGCGTTTGCCATTTTGAATGTAATATTGATTTTGATATTACAATCTGTCTGTTCCAAAGCCTCAAAATATTTCAAAAATACTATAATTGTCATATATAGTATATATACAGTAACGGCAGCTTGGCAGTAGACCTTTCTGTTATGGAACTATTGTCAGAATGACAAATAATGGTTGAAAAAGTATTTGAGATGGTGTTCTCCTAACATAAAACTGAGTCTGCATGTTTAACTTACAGACTGGCAAATTCTGAACAATTGTTTCTATTTAACTGTAACTCTGGACTTCACCCGAATAGGAGGGATCATCATCAAGGTGGTGAGACAAAAAACTCTATCCCGACTTCAAAAATGTGAGAATGAGATAACGTGTCTCAGGGTTGAAAACAAGTTATCGCAGCATGTTTGAATGCTTTTAGCTGAAACACTCTCATTTAGTTCATCATGAGCCAACAGGAACACACTAATGTCCGTGATAAAGCCAAGTATCAGTATAAGAACTGTCAAATACTGATTGCTGCTGTCACATGCTGGACCAGTCACAGAGGAATTTGGAACCACCTGGGCTGCTGAGCTGATGTACTCTATCAGTCAGGTGCACAGTAATGTCAGAACGCACATTGTACTCCATTCACAAATACCAGTGATACCACAGGTGGGGCCCTGACACGGCATCCAGTGGTGACCATCTTTTAAGTACCTTAGGAAAGCCTGTGACCAGCAGGCAGCAAAGAGGCACCTACATCTCAATTCTACTATGCCAAATTAAGTGCATTGTTTTGAAAGTAGGACACCATAATAGGCTTGAGGATAGGTAGACACCTACAGTATTTATTTGCAACATCATCAAACTCCACAACATACTTCATCTCAGTATACTGTATGGTTCATCCTCTTGTGAGTGCCTTTTAGAATAACTTTCTTGTGAAATTTGTTTTATTCTAACAATATCTAGCAAACAACTTTTTACAGAATGTTTTGTAGTTCAGGCATGGAACTGCATACAGTACAATACACGAGTATACATTATACAGGTACAGTATCTGAACTCCCCTTCTGTGCTATTTATACTGGTATTTTGTCATTTTGACAGTGTTGTTCATTGGTTCTGTTTGGGAAAAAGAAATTGTTAACAGTTCTCAGGATTCCATTCTCTGGAGGATAAAAATAGTCATTTTACTAGGAGTCCAAAACCCATATTTTTTTCTGGAACACAGAAAACTGAATCCAGTTGTTCTGCTATACTTGGTTTCCTGTGGTTGTGTGCCAAGCAGGTGCTCCCCTACTAACAGCAATGTTAACAATTACAACAAGCAGCAACAAAGTTAACCCGCTTGACTCAAACTACATGCACATGTGTGCTGTTTATATAACGCAACATTCTTTTGTGATTTCATGTATTTGAAGCTAGATTGAGTTTCAAGCATTGTTCTTTCTGCTCCAAACAGTCTTTTTGATCATGCAGCATGCTTTGGAACAGACAGGGATAGACGTGCATATGTTTTTGTGGGTGTTCTCTTCGACAACATTCTTCACCATTTTAAAATACTGGCCACCAAGAAACAGGCTATAACTGCCAGTAAACTGTTATTCCTCCAGCCTGAGGAGGCCACCGTTGGTAAGTGTGCATACAAAATCAAATTAATTTTATTTATAATAACTTTACAATCTTTACATAAACAGTATTTGAATAAACATATTAGATGCAGTGTAGCCATGACATCAAAGTCCAAAATAAGCAGGAACAGATGAAATGCAACTAGAAGTATTCCTTAAAATGAGGCTTAGTTCACTGAAACATATAAGATCCATATGTTACTGATTCTGTGATCCTAAATGTGCTGACTACTTCTGTACCACAACCAAGACCTTAAAAACAATACTAACAATACTTAATGTTAATGTAAAGGCAAGACTTAAAATTATATGAAACCGATTGAAAGGTTTTCTTAACTTTGAGTTTTGTATGGATAACTAGGAATGTTCTTCCTTTTCTCTGGGAAAAAAAGATAAAAGGTTTAGCAGAAATAAATCAGAACATTGCTTAAATGTTTATATCTGTGACATCAGTTAAAAGACGCTGATAGCTGCAGTTCAGTTATATCATACCTTGATTCACTTTTCAAATATTAATACTGTAAGTGATTTGAACAGAGAGTAGCAAAGCCAGGAACACAGCTGTCATGATTACATTAAACGTACTGTATAAGTGTATCAACAGCAGGTACAACAATAATAAACACAATCTTTTGCTCCTGTCCAGTGTTTTTTTGTATTTTTCCTGTTTTTTTTTTCCATTTCCTTGAGTCAAACCTGGGGGAAAGCCACTGTAACCAGCTAGTCCCTGTAGTATTTACTGAAACATCATGATAGTGATGGCATGAGAGAACACAGTGCCTTCTCAATATACTGTACCTCTTGAAAAGTCAAATAACACTATGAGCTATTAACTGGTCCTTAAATTAGCCATGTAAATATGAGATCAGAAATTAGTTTTATCTGTAAATACTGTGAATTACAGCCTTAGTGACAACCCACAACTTACAAAATACATAGTTTAGTGTAGGCAACTGTGTTTTTCCATTTTGGTTAATGTGCTATATACATGTGAAAGGGAAATTATTTAAAATTATACTTCTATGTCATCAATTATATCTCAGTAAAATATGACAGCACAACACAAGGATAACATTTCTGACCATAAGGTTAATAGCTTTACTGTAATTGCATTAATTAAAGTACAGACTGTACTAATATGTAAAAAAAAGATATCACAAAAATGGTATGAAAATAGGTTTTCCAAATTCATAGGGAAGGCCCTCTTCATGTATCCCATGAGCACATACCAATGATTCATACTCATCGAGTTTCAAAACTGAAAATATCAAAACTTTGCCTAATTAAAGAGGAAAATATTTTAGCATCTTGATTACAATACGGATGAATGGAATCATCTACAAAATACGAGCCAATTTTAAAATTCTCTTACACAAATTAAAAACACATTTATTAAACCAGCACATTGGTACAGTACACAATTTTCAAACTACTTTTGCAGCCCACATTTTGGGTAATATTTCTTTGAGTTGCTGTTTTATATTTTCCAAGTGATTTTAAAAAGTTAAATTCTCTCACATTTTGCATGGCTCAGTAAAATCAATTTGTTGGTGCATATTTTATGCTGCTTTGTTAATATTACTGTAAAGAGATGGATTATGTGGCTCAGATGCAGCAGTCCTCCAATGGTGCAGAATTTAAGGGTTGGTGGTACAATATACGATAGTGAAGCATTGTTCACTTTTATGAAGGCTACTTTGGATAAAATAGTTTATTTTTGTATTGCAAGTCAATGAGAACTTCGGATGGAATAGTAACCACATCTTGTTATTAAGATTTTTTTTTAAACCAGAAATGATTAATTTCCAAGAGCACGTGGCTAATGCTGCTTTATTAGTAGTTACTCAAATAGGTGAGGACAGTCATTTCTCAAAACATGTGTGGTGCAATATCTGTTACATATCTAAAGGTAAAACAGCATTAGGAATATCAGGGCTGAATGTCATCTTGCTGTGTTAAATGCTGATTAAAACAATGTTAATTCAGTTTATAGCTATTCCTGAATTGACCCTATTTTGAAGTAAAAGTTTCAGCCCTTTCTCTGTGGCCATGGTGGAAAGCCCATTTCCAAAACGTAAAACTGTGTTTTTTCGCCCTATATTCCTATTTTTTGAATCCCAAAGTTTTGGAAAGCAGGCTGGCATCATTTAAACATAATTTAAACTCATTAGCTAATTATAGAATAATTATATTTTGCAGCTACACCATATATATTTCATATTGCTAAATTAATGGATTAATTTATTAAGATTACATTTATTTAGTATCTAAACCATGCCATCTTTTGCTTGCATATTCTTTTTAATATTTCAGACACTATATAAATTTTGATGCACTTTAATCTAACACTGTGGTTACATGAGACCTCTAAAACTGCACATTGGTCTTCAAAGAGCAAAGAAACCCAGTGTCATTATAAAGATGTTCTGCAAAACCATTTGAATATGTTGTTTCTGTTCTGTTTTAATAACTTGTTACATCTCCCAACCCCTTCTGTTGTTTTCTTTATGCATTCTGAGCAATTTGTGTGTCTCTGTGTTATATCCAGTAGCCTTCTGTGTTTGGAGAAGGGCTAGTTCCTTTTTAACATACTGTATCTCTGGTATATGCAGACTGTAACGTACCTTCAGTAGTAAATCAGTTCAACATAAATATTATCGTTACAGTGCGTAAATATTATTGTTACAATGCTGAGTCTGGCTCATCCTGGTTATTAAACCAATATCAGAAGACTGGACCTGCCTAATTGATTCTATTGTCATTAGAGAGGCATGGGCAGTACGGAGCTTCAAAAAGAGAAAATTTCCATCATTTTCAATTGCTGAACACGAAGTGATGCATTTCCATGGAAAAAGCAGAATCAATGATATTTGACTGGATTGCTGGGCACAGATTCAAGTGGACAAGGCAGTATTTATATATGCAAACAGTCATGCAGACGTTAATTAAGTGAAGGTTTATGTCACTGGGTACATTAAAGTAGCCTTATATTTTCCTTTCCTATTGGACATTCATGCCAGGCCAGACCTCCTACATGCCTTATTGAAAAAAAAAATCCTGATGCCAACTGCTTGCACTGTAGGAGCAACTTGTAATTCAAGATGAAATCCAAACAAAGCTGTAGCCAAGGTTTCAAGTAAATAGCCGCGCTGCTTCTATGGAAGTTTCCACAAAGCTCGCAACGGCCGAAAGGTTCTTGGCTGCTTTTAGCTGAGACCTGAATCAGTGGCGACACAAAGATGGGAATCTTTTTGATTGCTGTGGATGGGTTAATCCATCTTTTCGGACCAAGTCTAAGAGTGTTTTCTTATTTTCTCCCCACAGCAGAGTACCTATGGAGCACTTCATCCCATAAGCCACTTCTAAGTAAGCAGTCCGTTTTTCTTGGACAGACTCCCTCTTTCCTAAACAGTATGATATGTCCTTTTTTTTCTCTCTTTTAATGCATCCAGGATTTTTGGTTTGGCTTGTCACCCTGTGAGTTTTGTTTTCCATAATAAGGAGTTTAATGCAAAGTAAAGGAATGCGTCTTTCATTAACACAACCTCTCCTATCAAGATAGGTATATACTGTATAGGGACTTCTCCTGAACAAACACACCTGTTACTTTTAAAATGATTTTAAAAGTGTAGCTAAAATGTAGTACTGTGCATTACTTTTTAGACTGTCCTTTTGCTAAAAGCTAACTGGATGTGATTGCTGCTATCTGACAGCTATCTGAGTTTTTTTCAGGTGTGCTACATAATACATATTTTCCAGGGACTCCTGGGCAGATAGTGAGTTCCTTTTAATGATTTATAATGGAATAGATGATGATGAAGTAAGCCCTTCTAAGGCACCGATGTTTATGTCTGTCCACTTTAAGTAAAAAGAGTTTGTTTTAGGATTTCAGTAATGACTGTCAACATCACTTTTGCCATCAGGATTGTTGGTCAATGCAGGTGAAAGAGTGGTGTAGTGAAAATGTCAGGTTAGAAACTAAGCCAACTGAAACTCTTTAGCTGGTATATTGCCATATTAGCTTCACAAATTCCAGGTAGGTGAATAGTGGAGGAAGCAATCATTTATTTGCTTTAAAGCATGAAATAAGAGGAATGAATATGGTGCAGCTGTGTTGGCTGAAACACTAAATGGAATAGGGAAACAGGACAGACTGCTGATAATTAACGGAGCTTATTCTCCTGAGCTGAAGCCAAGAACATGCTGCCCTAGGCCATCACAACAAGGCTTGTATTTATAACTGTTGCTGGTCAAGAGTCTTTGTTAGTGTTACTTTAGTAGCAATGCTGGACCACTGATACCGATACCCCCGAGGAATTGTATTCTTTGACTTTCCATTGATTGACAATACACAGGATGCAGTTGGACTGCAGTAATGAAATAGTTATTGATGGGCAATTGTAGCATTACAGTGTGAGTATGTCTTAAATTTGAAATGCATCCTCTTACCTCATTGTCTGATCTCACATCTGTTGTTGAACGTGCATTGTAAGTTTGGTAAAGACACTTAATATATATATATAACTCACTATCAGCTCCTATCCAGTAGTTCACCTCAGGCTACTCTTCCTGGTTCCTGCAGTGTCTTCCACGACCCAGCACAGAATTGCAATCTCAAGAGAGATAGGTTTAGTTCCTTTACTGCTACCTATTTGTTGACTGTATTCCATCACCTGTATGATATGTGCTTCTCATTCACCTCAGTGTCCACCATTGTTTCTTTGAAACATTGCGTATCAAATCTACTTGATCAAACAAGCTCATGCCTGTATCATTTACTCTCCCCGTTTGCTCTATGCAAGAGCACCCATTCTTTGATCAGATCCTGCAAAACTTCGCAGCTGAACTGACTCAGCCAAATAGCTCAGTATTTGAAGAAATCTCCATGGGTATTTTAGTGATCTTTTTGGGGCTTGTAACAACTCTAACATTCAGCTAAAGCTTTCATTTACTCAGTCAGATGTGTTAAATGCAATTAGAATTTTAACTAAACTACTGAAATGGCTTTGTTGAACTGAAATTCAGTGGGTCAGAACCTAATTTCTTAATCTGGTCCTCCTACAGATGAATACTCGCATGGCAGCTGCCCACAACGCATAGGCTACAACTGCATCCATTTCTCTAGCACCCCTCCCTCCACCTTCACCCAACTTCATCATGGCAGCATCCTCCCTGTTTCATTCTTTGCAAGTGAGCCAGGCTAGTTAACACCAATCTTTGTCCTCTTGTATCATTGTACTGTAATTAGGATTTTACCTAACAACTGAATTGAATTTTATCCAATAGCCATGAAAAGTTTAAAATCCTTCCTCATATTATTGGATCTGTAATACACATTATTGTGATTCTGGGGTGCAGAAATTCCTTATTCTGATCAGTATAAAGAGTGGTTTAGGTACAGTATTATATTTTTGGCACATTTATTTCAAATGTCTTCATGGATATGTACATACTCTTAAACCACAAATGCACATTTTTGTTATTATATCACACAGTGTACATTTTCATTACCATTGAACTTTATTTTGTTACAAAGTTAATGCAAAAAAGATTTATTTAAGGTTTCTCCCATCCTAACATTCCCCTAAATGTTTTTTAAGACTGAAAGAAAAACAAATTTCTACTAATCCATGACAGATGAATGTTTAACTACAGTTAAAGTGATTTAAAACCAGTCCTACATTTTAGTTAGAGTCAACTACAGGAAGTAAAACTAATACTGTATGTACGGATTCTTGTTCCTATCCTTCAAGTAAGCATGACAAAATCTTTACTGCAGTATGCTGGTTTTACACCTATGTTCTCAAGGATTTGACTTTGACAGAGAGCTACAGGCTCTTGCTGCACCAGGTATAACAGCCACAGGTGTTATGTATACAGAAATACATAATGTCATTAATTGGCATTTACTTACAGAAAAAAACTTCTGATTGAAAACATGGCTGATCACAAATGAGAAATAAAAAATGTCTTTATTGCTGTTTTATTAGTTAATAATAATCAATAATTAATAAGAGGTGTTCACTCTGACATTTTATTGAAAACAGCCAAAAGAAAATCATTATTGAATTGCTCTTTTTTATTTTTATCTTAGCCATGTTGATTAAAAATAACTATAACTTTATTATAGTTATTTAACTTTACAACTTTAACTATAACTATAACTATATGCATGTAATATAGTATAGAATATATACAGTACATATGTAACTTATATAACTTATATATTGTAATTTGGAAAATTATTATTTTTCAAGAAAAATCTGATTAAGAAGGGTCCATATTGACAGGGAATCCCTTCTCATTTCAGTACAGTCAGATATATGATGTTTACGAAGAGACCTCATGCTGGCAAGAGATATCTTTGTGTAAAGACAGTCTCTACAAACACAGTAATGAGGAAATTCCTCTTTATCAGAACTGTAGCTGTTCCGCATTGCAAGATTGCAATTGCAAGCAGGAGGTCTTGAGATTTGATCTCAGCATAAGAATCAGTAGAATCTTCATAAGGTGCAGTGAAGTCCAGCCAGCCATTCAACATTTCCTTTTTCTTTGAGAGTTATTTAAAACTACAATACAATGGGCTGTGGGTTCCCAAACTGCCCAGGTATGTTGTTGAAGATGATTTCATGAGATCCTTTGGGAAATGGCTGGCTGAAATCTTGAATCAATAAGCTACTTGTAACTGACTTTATACCCTTTTGTAGGATCCTATTTTCTAAATAGGATTGGAATTAAGCTTAAAAAATGTTACGGAAAAATGTTGAGCATTACCTCTTCAAAACCCAGTTTGCCTACATGTTTTTATATATTAAATGTTTCTTTGATCCATAACTGGCTGTTGCCATTCAGTTTCTTCTCATTGACAAAGGGGGCAAAGAAGCGACCTGCCATATCAAGATGTGCAGTTTTATCACTGAGGTGCATCTGTAACACACTTCAGTCAAGAGTGGAGCAGATACAAACTGTGGTGCCTTTGCAAGATGCTGCTTTTGGAACAAACTCTTGTAAAAAACAATATTGTTTACAGAAAGGGCAAGTCTGGGAAAACAGGAGAGTTTCTCAGTTTTTCTGGTTCTTTAACTTTCTGTATATGAAAACATTAAAAACAGTAAATGCCATTGGTTCAAGTACACAATTTTTGCATTTCAATGTGTCTCAGTATATGATGCGGCAGAAAAATTACCATAAATGAAAAAAGATAAAAACACAGCCTTTCAGAGCCATATGAGCATGTACTGTAATTAGCTGCATTACTCTTGAGATCCTTTATATCTTTATAGAAAATGTGATATTTGAAATGTCTTGGAAGGAGTAATCCTTATAATGTACCTAGACTACAAACAAAGTATCTGTAATCATTGAATTAAACACAACAATATTATTTTTAAGCAGTCCCATCGTTTTATCATCTTGTAGAATAGTTTTACATCCAAAATAACAACTTGATGGAGTCTGTTAAACAAAGTGGTGACAATAGGTGGACAATCTGTTTCTGATTAGCAGTGCAGCATAGTGGGGTTAGCCAACTGTTTGCAGTTAGTAAAACTCTCCAGAGCATGAGAAATCCATTGGGGTGGTTGCTTGTCCGTACAGGATTGACAGATGTTGGACACGCAGCTTACACTGAATCTGACTGGGCTGAGCTCTCTTGCCAAGTCCCCTCATCTGGCTGCCAACAGTTCCAACTACTTACATTTGCTCATATTTATTTTTAGGCCATAGACACCCCTTGAAACAAAAAGAAAAATAACACGCAAGAAACTGTGGCTGGCCTCGCAAGGAGTTTTACTGAAGTTACCTCTTGCTTGAGCTTAATCTTGTAGGGGATAAAATATTTGGAAAAATGAGCAACACCTTGTATTATCAATTCTTCCTTTGGCTTCTTACCTTTTAGGACAATCCCTGCTTGTTTCCACCTTGTTTTGAACCAGGCACCTTTCGCATGCAAGGCGAGCACCACAGTCCCTGCTGCGTAACTGTCCAGCCCCCAGGATTCTCAACACCTATTTCAGGCCCACTGGATTGGTCCAGTGCAGCCACCTCACAGCTTCCAAATCCAGGGGTTGAATCTTTGAGTCTAGCCTTGAAAGTATCTCTCTGTCACATTACTTTTATATAAGTATTCTGCTTTCCTCCCAAAAAGTGTACAAGGATAGTTTGATCCCTATGGGAATGGGAGAAAGGCTTCCATGTATGCCTTGTGCTTACAAATTAGTACAGGTTGCATGCATGGTTGTGTTTAAGGTAATTGGGGTCTTGTTTGGGCTTTTGCATTTTGACTTTCCCAGAAACACCCAAGGAAACCACTAGAAGATAGCTGGGCCTTGTGTTTGATTTTGCTTTATTTCCTTGGGCTTTCTGTTTAGTCTTACAGGATATGCACTAGAAAAGTTATAGAAAAGAATAATGTGTGCCTTATATGTAAAGGGAAAACATAAGCTGCAGAAATACAAATTCCTCCATTCAACTGATCTCATAGACCTCACAGTAGTTTTATATAATGCAGAGCAATAATAAAAAACAATTAAAACGAAAAGAAAATGAGACTGTGATAGGCTGTTTTGTCAGTGATCATTTGAGGGCAGTGCAGCTACACGGAACTGGGATGTTAATTAGCCGCAGCTGAGAGTTTTTCTTTTTACAGTCTACAACCTGTCTAGTCTCTCTAGAGGGTAATATCAGTTATTGGACACATGGACAGTGAGCAACAGCAATTGTTGAGACGGATGGATAACACTCTAAGAAGAAAGCTCTGGGGGAGAAGAAGTTCTCCTGCTCCTACGGACAGCAGACTGAGGTGTGTTGAAATGGGTGTTTATCAGAGATATAGTTTGGAAAGGGCCTTGAATTGTGGGCGGGGTGTGTAGATGCCAGGCTGACCTGTGAGAGAGCTGTAGGTCTGCTTGAATGCTGTAGTCAAGCAGCACCAGGATCACTCCGGTGAAAGAAAAAGCAGCAGTGTGGGTTCTGTGTGAATTTCATGTGATGGAGATTGGTAGGGAAGCACAGTTGATAGTTTGCTGGTTCAGCAATGGACATGTTATAGCTTCTAGGTATCACAGACGTGTGAAATATGAGTGGAATAGAGGCAACACCATTTGCCAGGGCTCTCCCTCTGCTGAATGGAGCAAAAAGACCATCTGTCCCTTGGACAACAGAACAAACAGACTCCTCCACGTCCTGCTTTTTAATCTGTCACCTGACCAGTTGTCTTCCAGCATCTGGTGACTGGGGGCAGCAGCTCATTTCTCCAAAGTCTCCTGGTCCAGACAAGGCTGCCATCACATTTGAACCTTCTGTTCTCTTACATGAGAATGGTAAATGTGACTATTAAGGCAGTCTCAAGAATTGCCAGATTGCAGCTGGTGAATAAGAAATTACAAACACCAATAAGGATAGTTCAGGCCTGATGAAGCCACTGATCTGTCATCTACCATCCCATGGAAAGTTGCATTAACTGCTGTTGGTTGAGTGGAATCGATGACACAATATGTTGCAAAAGTAATTAATGCTGGACGTGGAGCAGCCCACTATCAAGGAAATTCTGTAATTTTATTAAGGCAGTGCACTGCATGAGAAATGTTCCCACTTAATCTCACTGGACACTTATTCAATTGTGATTTCTGTGACCATTCCTAGGTATTCCTTTTTTATCACACATGTTTTGGGATCACAGATGTTAACTTGGAACTCCCAAGCCAAGATCTGCCAATAAGAACCTAATATTGTGTCAATCTAGAATGATTCTCCTCTGTATTGAACCCCATATGCCATGGTTAAGAATGACTCCATACAAGATTCATACTGGTCCTTTATTTTTTTTAAAAAGTATTGGAAATTCCAATGGTGTAGCAAAATAATCCAAGGAAACTATCCATCTTCCTCTTCTGTCAGTGTCTGAGACAGTTCATCAGCTTTATTTATGAACTGTGTGCAGCAAATCTTTCTTTCTTTCACATGCTTTTTTCACCACTCCTAATCTTCCTTTAAAGGTCAGTTTAGCATAATGTCTTTATAAAGAAATAGCTTGAAGATGTTGCCTTCCATTTTTTTACAAATACAGGCAGATGGAACAGCCCTTAATCAGAGTTATAGTCTAACCTGCTGACTGGTAATCAGCATCATTAATGAAGCAGACATGACCAAGTCATTATCCTTTGAAAGTGGCAAAAATAGTGTCGCTTTAGGTCAAAACAGAGACATAAAATCTATGATATGAATGTGTTGGTGGAGGGGAGTCCCCATGACCTATAAAACTCTTTGAGTGGAGTGTACAGAGAAGTGTGATATAAGTATAAGGATTATTATTATTATTTTCAGCACTGGACTGGGATCTCATCTCATGTATACTCTTGTTTTCAGTCCTATGCATCCATAAAGCATATTAAGAGTTAGAGCTATGGTGATAATGAATAGATACAGTAGATACTGTAATTTAAAAATAAAACAACAGAGGCTTGTAGCAGGGACTTCTGCTGGGCAGAAGGACTACTGTGCTAATTACTTACTGTGACTAATTATCAATACTGCAATATTGCTTTGTTTATTGTTGTACTGTTCAAAGTTCGGCATTGTCCAGTATGTGTAAATAGACATGGTTCCAGACTTTTCACTGTCTGTCTGTTGCCTTATTTATTGTATCACTTTGACAGTGCTTCCAGTTTTTTTAAAAGAGAAAAATGTCTTGTGCTTGTGAAATTAGTCAATGGTTTTAATTTATTTTCTAAAACAAAATAAACAATGAAAATCTTAGTGCTTTAGAGCAGTCTTTAGAACTTTTGTCAGTGGTCACATAGTTCTATTTTTTTCCACTGCAGAAAGGAATGAAATATTTCCTGTTACTTCAAACTGGTTTCCTTGGAAACCAGATTACTCCCAACAATGAGTAAAAGCCATAAGGGCCTCCAAGAAAAATGCAGATTCCAAAGTGGAAAAATTCAGCTTGTACTGTATGATTATGAATCTGTAGAACACAGAGAGCAATTCAACACAACTAAACCACTAACAGAGTTATACATTTTGATTTTGATAAGAGAAACCGCAATGAATTAATTGATTTTTCTTCATTATCATTTCCCAGTAAGATAACAATCAAGTAGTCTTGGTAAACAACGCAAAACTTTAAGTGCCTACAACTAAATCTATTATGTTTTCCCTTTGTGTTTTGTTTTGGAAAGTGTGTGTTCATGTGTAATAATCCTCTGTGATAGTCTGTTATATTATAAGACAGGAACAATGTGATTATATTATTAGTGTAAAATTAAAGCAGTACAGATAACCAGGTTTATAAGGGGAGTGAGAAGAGGTTCAGTTTACAATAAAATTTAATACTTTAACCTGAATACAACAAATCAATAAATGTTAGTCAGAACACATTGTTTTGTTTATTTTTTCAGAAGTATTACAGATTATTTTTGAAATCACAGTACCTCTTATGGTACAAGGCTGTTGGAAAAAGACCTTTAGACCTTTTCTTAGGACTGATTATCTTTAAGATATTGTAGATGGGGAGATTGGCTTAAACTATGTTGATGCAAAGTTCAGGTCAAGTGCAGATAACCTTACATTCACTAACCTGTGTCTCTCTGTTGCACCTCTGTTGTACAGTTGTAGCTGTGAAGTACAGCTCTGTATGCATTAAGACAGGAAGGACAGGAATCACCAGTATCGGTCTGTACTGGCCTTTCTCACGTTGGCACTATGGTTGCTGCTTTAAAAAAAAAACTGCTGCACAGAGCAGGACAGAGTTATGGGTTTTCCCTTGGTTCTTCCAAACAATATGTACAGAGGACTTGTGAGGTAATCTTAATAAATTTCCCAAACCAGTTTCCTATTGGCTTTTGCATAATAAATGCATCTGGGCACCAGATAATGGAAAATCACTGATACTGTAGGTCAATATTTTGTAATGATGGCAAATGACGATCAGTTCTATTCAATTCTCATTCATGCAACATCTATCTTTCTTCAAGGCTGAAAACATTATTTTGTTTAACCTTGTGGTAACAGAATAGGTCTATAGTTCCTCCAAAATTATATAATCAGAATTATTGAACACTTTTTTTCCAAAATATTTTCAAATTTAACCTCTAACACTCACACATCTAATATTACACACAGCAAAAATGTTTTTTTTGTTGGACCAGGTGGTGACTCGGTATTGTATCCATTTTATGTGAAAACATTCAGTAAATAAAATGGGATATTTATGTTTTTATTATGATCCTACATCACGTTATTCTGTTACCTTTCTAACCTGCTGTTACCTTGGCACAATTATTATTAATTTAACTCTCGCCATTTCAAAATACATTTTATTTATAGGAATCTGTATCCATTGTGGTGGTGTCATTAGATTTTAGAATGTGAAACACCATAAAGCACTGGGGTGTGTTGGGAAGTTATATTTAATCGAACTGCTATAGTTACAGTATACACAATTTTCCAGAGGTGAAATGGTTAAAATCTTTTTTTTTTTTTTTTTTTACAAAAACAATTTTACTACAGATCAAAGTTTAGTTTCTTATTGTATTATTGGGAGTCTGGAGCCAATATTTTTCAGCTAATACACTGGACTTTGTCCATGCTATAAATGTAGCTCTATGGGCAATTTGATGAGAAAGTGATGCATTACTGTAAGAGTACATGTGGACCTGATCAGGAAAAATAAAATAAGCTAATGATGTCATTGCTACATGGTCCAAAGACAAATCATCTCCATACAGAGACTTGCTGCCTGTTTTCTATTTTATTCTGATGTCTGATATGTACAGTGTCTGTTAAGTACTGTAATTTAAAACACTGTTACAGTAGGGGCAGAACATTTTGTGCATACCTCTTATTTTAAATATTTATAAGATATCTTTTTTAAGAATCATTTAGAAGTAGCATTTAGAAAACCTTTTAGTATTACAGAAATGGTTGGGTCTGGAATCTTAAAAAAATGTAAAAGACAGCTTTAAAATATTTTGCTTTACACTACAAGTCTTGGGTTGCTTTACTTAGATAACATTATTTCGAAATGTTGCTATGGTAGTATCTTTACTAACTTTCAATTGCTGTTTAACTATAGGTTTTAATTAGTTATTTAATAACTTTATATTTAATTAACATTTTGTAAGTCATTAACATTTAAAATATCTTTATTTGTTTCATAAGCATGGCTCAAAACAGAGACATACAGTACAGTACTGTACATATTGTACTGTAAATGTCATGCTGAAGATGAAGCTGCACAAGGTCAGGTACCTCTCATTCTTAAATTATTAATTTTTTGGCTGATGCTTTTATCCCATGCGACTTACATTTACACCCATTTATACAGCTTGGTATGTAACGTAAGATATCTGGGTCAAGAAACTTGGTCTGGTCAATTTTGCAGTAGTGTCTCACCTGAGACCTGAACCCCCAACCTTCCAGTCAACTTGCAGTGCCCTGATGAGGACAATGTTAATGTAAATAAAAATAAGCTATTTTGTTTCATGGTTTTAAAGAGGATACTACTTTGTATCTGATGTACACAATGTACTCAATGTACCCAGTCTACTTAATGTACCCTTTGTACCCAATATACCCGATGTAGTCTATTAACTCAGTGTACACAATGTACTATACCAAGTATACTTAATATACCCACTGTACCATTTCTACTTTTTACTTTATGGTATGGAATTAAACTTTACTTGTTCCTTTGCAGTCATCCTGCAAAGATGCAGCTCTCTGCTCGAACACGATCGATCTTTCTGTCCCAATTACATCACACACAACTTGCTGTAAAATGCCCATAGCAAAATAAAATGTTAAATATTATTAAACTATGCTGTCTTGTGACCTACTGCAGCATCTGTCATTTCAATTAATTCAATTTTAATGACTGTTGAAGATGTTAATTTATTCTCTTTCTCACCTCCTCCTCACTTTTACATTTCTAAATGTTTTAGTTTCTTTTAAAAAAAACTCTTGGTATTCTTGATTTCTACTAGATTGAATTATACTAGCCAGTGAAATCAGTTGCTCCAACTGATAAAAAATAGGATCTATTTCCATTCTTCCTTTAGTGCATCTCCTGAGAAATTTCCTGTTTTGTCTTTTTTCTTCCTAAGCAATGTTCTAAATTGTCCTATTAATCTGATTATTTCATGTTTTGAATAAATGTTTTTGTTTTTACTCTTGTGGATTTCAAACTCTTTTGTGGAGAAATCATCAGATCCAGAACACAATTCCAATCTTAATCTTCACTAGACTAGGTGAGATTGGACCTTGCCTGAGGATTTTTTCTTTTAAATATTTGCTTTTGGTTGGACTATTTTTATTTTATTATTTTATTTTGGGTATTAATTGGAACTGTGCTAAAGCAGAGCAATTGACATACAGTAGAAAAGGATGGTGGCTGTGATTTTAAATATTCTGAGGAAGAGCCCGTGTCGGTGGGTGTTGTCTGTATAGGAACAAATAAAGAATAATTCAACACTGAAAAGTAGAAAAAAGAAACATAACCTCCTTACAATTGTAGATAAAGGTCTACAAATTAAATGTTCTATTTCTTCCTTCTACATTTCAGTACTTTCATGTATCACATTGGCTTTTATGTTAAAAAGAGTGAAGGAAAACAGGTTTTCAGCGAACACTTTACACTTTTTCTAAATATGTCTTCTTTGCAAAGTGAACTTGGTGTTCTCAGCCACTATTGGTATTACTCAGACCTTGCAACCTGCTGGAAGGAGAGAGGGCTTTATTTAATTCCAGCATTAGGTTGAAGTCAGGGGTATCATGATCAGGTATGATTCTACAGAGTTGTCAAAGTTATATCAGAGGGTGCCTGGTGTCTCTTTACATGTGCACTAAAGTATTTTCAAAATTAAATGATTAGAAAAGACACACCGAGATACCAGCTGAAATGACGCCATGTGATACGTCAGTAAATTAACACTAACTCTTCTTTCTAGCCCCCTGTTGCTGTACACATTTACTGTTTTCTCTTCCCCTGATTCAACATCTCTTTAGGCAGCTATTACTGTGCCTTTAAAGTGATGGACAACAATAAGGGATCTTTAATCCTGCCACTCTTTAGGTTTACAGCCATTACAAAGTGCTTAATTAAGTAAGCCGTGCTTAATCACTAAACATTTGAATGCTAAACGAGTGTCAGCGAAGCGTGACACTTGACATATTCTCTGCAAAAATAATTACAGGCGGGAGGGCTGGTTGCGCTGAGGCTGCAACTGCTTAATTTCCAGGACCTTTTCTCATTCATCACCCAATCAAAATTAAAAGCCTAGATGAACCTGGGTAATGGGAGAACTCCCTCATTCCTGCCGAGTGGCTTTCGCAGGGAGCCAATTTCACAGTCCGAGAACTTAAAGAGACAGTTGCAGCCCGACTGCCTTTTAATAAGGGCAGAGATTGTATAGAATGCCCCTCAGAAAACTAGAAGTGTTTCAATGCAGTGCACACTACAGTATATTAAGCTGTGAAACTAGTGAGGTACTGTAGTTAGAGACTGAAACATATACAGTCTATCCTGGGCAACAATCCAAGTCATATCTTCACCTGAACCAGGACAAACAGTTAAATAATAAGACCTCCTTTAAAATATGGTGTCCAGTTTTGTCCTCCATAGCACAAATACAGGACCTTCTGGAAAGTGTGGCTCTGACTTACAGTAATGTCATACACAGGCAAAATGTTGGAAATAAATAGTCATGGATGAAGAAGATAATGGGGATTTGGTTAAAATGTTTAAAGTTCTGAAGGACGCTTGCTACTTCAGTATTGGAACATGGACTGAAAGTCCCAAAAATCCTCCAGTCATGTTATAGCTGAACCACTGGGATACCTCCAAAAACAGTTGGATGAGTTTCTGGAATTAATTTGCAAATGAACGAAATATGAGAAGGACTTTTATTCTCTAACTTTATAATGCTGTTAATCAAAAAGCCTGACCAACCAAGTGCACATCTTTTTTATAAGTAAATTTAATACTAGAGATCTTCATGTGCTTTCTGCTGTACATTGCATGTTGGCACATTTATTCTGAGACAAATCACATGGATGGAAAAGTAGCATTCAAAATGCCTGTATAATTTCTCACAAACCAGGGGAAGCAACCAATACAAGCAAGCAGACACTTACTGTATAACATATTCAGCTCTGGGATATGATACAATGTCAGGGAACTTTAACCCGACAAGCCCTAGTAAGGTTTTGCGATACCTTTTTTATGGTGAAGCACTTTTTTGATGTGTGATTACTTTTCACTCTTAGTGTCTTTTATTTGTAGTTAAGTTAAATTCACGTAACATAAACCTGAATTATTAATACACCCCAGAGTTCCAAACGCTTATTCAATTAATCCAACTAATAAATTATGTAATGTTAACAGGCTTCTAGCCACACAATTGTGAAAGTTAAGAAAGAGAAAGCTACTTTTGAAGGAGCTTTATTTGACTGTTTTTCTCCTCCTAGTGTTCTGAGATGCAGTTATAGCTGTAGAATTGCCATTTGGCTGCAGGAGCTCATTTCCTTTGGAGGTCCTGATTTGATTTTAAATCACACTGACACAAAAACAAACAAACTCTTTTCACTGTTTAGAATGAGCTTGAAAAATGATAGGCGATGAAGAAGGATGCAATTATAGTGCCTAATTTGTGGTCTTGAAGCTTTCCCATTTCCAAATAGCTTAAATTGGAGAGGGAAAACTACTTAATGGCTTTATTACAGCTCAAGTGCAGCACCAATATCTGTTGCGCATATTATCTTTGTACATCAAATAACATTATTGTAATCATTGTGTTTTACCTTTTTACTATACTGCAAACAAAACAACAGAATACATCAAATTCAAATTGGGGAAAGGGGGATGAACAAACAAGTTCTAAAGATAGAAATAACCACGTGATGCCTAGGATGTCTATAATACACCTGAGGAACTGAATCACCCAAAGCATTGTTTGCTGTTTTTCAAGTGTATACAGTAGATATTGGCATGTTTCACTCAGAAATGATATTAACACTAAGCACTTGTTTTTAAAAAAGTCTCTTGGGAACACCCAGTTTTTTGCAGTATATAGAAAGCCTGATTCTGCATTGAGATTAGAGGAAATCAATCAAATCCGCTATCACTTTAATCCTATTTTTTTCCACACCCTAGCATGCAAGAGTTTATCAAATGCAAATCATGGAGCCTGATCTATGGTCCCAGGAAAAGTGTCCAAAGAAATAAGGTACTTAGACATTGATACAATGGTGTCCAAATCATTTTTGTTATTGTGAATGTTTTTCTTTGCTTTAAAATATTAGCTACAGACTACAGTAGATGTTCTGTTTCTTTTCAAAATTAAGATATTTCAGAATTGTCCTTATGTGCAAAGAATGTTTATGCTCAAGTGTGAAAGAGCTTTAACAAAGAAACAAGTTGAAGAAAGTTGTTTAAAATGAATACCCACAAGGTAAAAAGTCTTCCAATAATCTAATTGCGAAGTATGTACTGTATGTACTACTTCTGTAAACCTACATTGCTGCTGTTTTCAAAAACTAAAATTCTACTGCAATTTTCAAAAACTGTCATACCAATATTTACAACCACAGAAAAACAGCAAATAAGAGATACTGTAGCATATCCTTCCAGCTCCTGCTGTCAAGCCTGGGAAGGATTTTAAAAGAGCCAGGCAGTGTATGAGGCAGCAAGAGAGAGCCAGAAGGCACAGAGCCTCCATGCCATGCTTGTGGTGCAGTCACAGCGCAGGCACAGGCCATACCTGGGCAGGATCAGGCCAAACAATTTCCCCGGGCTGCTCTCCTGCTCACTCAGTGGAAATAACAGTGTTGTGTGAACATCAGGCTCAGATAAGATGGCTATCTGAAATGACTTCCTTTTGCCTCTTGGTCCTTTGCCTTCCGTATGCATTGCAAACTGACTGAGACATCATCGTAAACAGTGACAGCACAGAGAATTGTGGCATCCTTTGCTTCTATAGAGATGGCACTGATGTAGTGTTTCACCAGTAAACAATCCCATCTTGAAACTCGCCCACAACTTGTTTCCTTTCACACAACTGGGAGTTCAAAATTAGTTTTTAACCGTATAGCTTCTGTTTAAAGAAGATCTTGCTCCCTTCCCTTTTTTATTACTATAGAAAAGGTTTAATCTACCTTCTACTGCACCGGGGCATTTGGGGTGTCATAATCTTTAGAGTATTCTGTTCTGGAAGTAGAACTCTCTACATATTGCTCAGGCCAGAAGTAAATATTAAATATTGCAACTTTTGTGATAAGACAGAACAATACTCGTTGCAAAAGCGACACAGAAATGAAGCTATTTTACACAGCGTCTTTGTTGTTCAGCCCTGTAGGATCTGTGTTATCACCTCTTCACTCTGTGTTTGCATGTATACAAAGCAACCCTCCTTTTCTCTTTGCTCTGGAAAACAGTTTATTAGCTGGCTCTGTTGAGCTGACCTTGCCCGTGGTTGGGGCTCTGAGGATAAGCACCACACCGTGAGCTCTATTAAAATCCTACCTGAAAGGAAAAAATAAACCACTTATCCAGGGGCAGCTGTGAGTTTTCCCTTACTCTGTTTTCTGTTAAAAGAGTTAACCTGTCACTACATGCTGATCTTCGCCACTGAGAGCTGAAACATCCAGTTGTCGTAGTCGCTCAAGTGCTACAACAATTACTGATTCTAATGTCTGTCAGAACATTCATATGAAATAGTAAGTGAAAGTTTTTTTTTCACAGAATAATTACCTATCCCTGTTAATTTGTGTGGGTTAAAGTAATTAAAAAATACAGCTTTTATTCAAATAATGAAAAATCAAAGGTTTTAATGTTTAGTGGGTACTTACTGTATTACCTTTTGTAAGTAACAATTGACTAATATACTATATAGTATAGTATGCTATAGAAATTAGATATACATATAAGATTTTTTATTATATAGTATATAATCTTTGAAACTCCTTCACTGTGATGGACCATTTTTAAGGTCTGCAAAGTTTCAGTCTGTCTGTATGATCTCCCACTAGCCTGTATTGAAAAAATGACAAAAACCAGTCCAGTGAATTTTTACAGAGGTGATGTCACCCCCCTGACACCTAGACTGTGTATAGACTGTGCAGGACCTAGCCTTTTAGAGCAGTGGAATTTGCTGTTGTCAAGGCATTGTCTGCTCTAAACCAACAAGCAACTTCTTTTTCACCTCTGGAGGTGTGTAGGACACAATACACACTATCCACTGTAGCGAGTTTCATGCCCTTTATGTTTTCTCTGAGCTTAAGGAGCCCACACTCTCCTTAAGCACACTACAGTATGTGCAGTCGGGATTTGATTTCTTCCTAATCAGCCATGGATATCTGGTTTGAAGTTCAGATTGTTCAGTACTCTAAACAATCGGAAGCATTTGAGTATCATTATCCAGGTTTATATTCCTGTGACTTGATGTATCGTTGAATCCTACTCCATTTCACCCAGCCATTCTTTCAGCCAGAGCACTGACATTATCACAACTACATCAGTGCACCTGCCTGCTGCTCAGGGATTTATTGATTTCTAGGTGTTTTGACAGCTTAAAATTCAAAGGAAATTGCATCAGCTGTGCAGCAAATCACAAACTGCTTCCTGTTCTGTTTTTTTTACACTCCATGTCTAGGTTTATGCTATTTTTAAAGTGTACACAAAGTGCAAGCTACTTTTTTCATCCTGCTGGTGCCATGTGTAGGGATCCCCAAGTGGGGACAGTCTAAAACTGAGCAAAAATTACACACTCAGTCAACATTATAATATTAGATATTTATAACTAACAGGCCAGCTAAAGTGCTAACACATCTATAAACGTTATCAGTGCTAAGACGGTATGCAAAATATGTTTCAAACTTCAATTCATTCAAACTAATATTCTTAAACATTGTCTTTCTCTATGGCTTTCACCTTCTGGATAATTCGGCCTAATCAGCCAAATCAAAGTCTTGTGTGGCATCTCTTACTGTGCAAATCTGTTGGCCAAGAGAGATACATAGAAATTAGATAGCTCAATAGACAGGCAGAAGGAAGAAGATGTATTTACTTTTCAGAAAAGGAAATGTTGCAGCTGTTTTTGGCATTATTTGCTTCCTTTTTAATAAAATGTGGAAGAAACAAATTTTACATTAAACCAGTTTAACCCAACACTGTTAAAAATACCTGTAGAGATGATACTTTGGATGCAAGGATTACACAAGACTCCAGTCTCTTATATCCTTTCTGATGTGTGTTTAAGTGACTATGCAAGAAACAGATGGCTCACTAAAAATAGACCTATTCATTCATATCTGTTTAGACTGTATAAATAAAATAACCTCTTCAAGAACTCATGATTGACACAGAAAGAAAGCATTGTTACTAAAACTTTCCCTTCAAGGGAAACCAGGGTTTATTTTCAAAAGTCAGCGCCAGGCCCTGGCAGGACAAGTTTATAATCAGACAGCCTTGTTTCCAAGTGTTTCTGGAAACTTTTTTGTGCTATTTCAGGAACAATCACCAATGGTAGCTTCTGACTGATTGAAACAATTTAATAAACAAACAAGTTAAGGTATTAATTTATGAATTAAGTCAGTATAAAGCAGATCCTAATTTCTTCTAACCAGATATGCATGAGTATGTATGGTAAAGGAAGGCTGATCTGTTTTATTTAGCAGTGCATAATGTTTTACAATACAAACAGTCAAATTAAAGCTGCCTAATGATATCATCCTCTGATAGACACATCATCAACATTAATATTCCAAAGAAAAAATAAGATGGACAGACAAGCCAGGTTCCATCACACTGTTCTACAAACATTTAATTGCAAATCTTAAAATAATTTAAAATCCAAAGTTTGATTTGATCCAAAATGTGATTTAGTTGACAAAGTCTTTTGTATTTGAATTATGAAAACACAAATTAAGAAATAGGTAAATGAAATTCATTTTGTATGCACAAATAAAGAAAGCCTTCCATCAACACAAAAAAAATGTTGCATTCTCCCTCTTTCGTAACAATGACCTAAGCCATTTGATTATCAATAGAAAATCTCTCTCACATTAATGAAAATGTTTCTTTTGTTTGCTTTTGTTTCATTTGCAATGAAAGTAACTCAGTAATAAGTGTGCTTCGATTGTTCTCTTAATGAGATAAACATGCATGGTTACGGTTTAGTTACAGCTTTCTTCCTACATACAGTACTGTACACACAGAAAAAAAACTGCCTGGCACAGCTTTTTTACTGCTGGAAAAATCAATTCAATGACTAACAGGACCCTACTCTCAGTAATAAGACTTGTAGGGCTGTAAAAGAATGGTAAGTATGCTTTTAAAGTGATTTTTTTTTATGTGGAGACACATCTTGCTTTTATCTCAATGTTAGAGTGGCAATTATAGTCTGAGACCAATTTAATAACATGTTACAACAATGAACAGTGAACTTGAAAAAAGCATGAAACTTTTAGTGACAGAAACAAATATCCTTATATTTGGTAAAGAAGGTGAACTGATCACTGTCACTAGTAAGACAGCAGCCCTCCAGCATGTTAATCACCCAGGTTCCTGGATAGAAGACTAACAACACTTTTGCAATTGTTTCGGGAAGGTGCACATTCATACTATATAATAAAAGCCTGATATTGGTTTAATTCCATGTCACTTAATGACAATAAAATAAGTTTTAAAGCATAAGTTTAAAAATCTCATTTCTTGCAGGAAACGAGAAACCAGAGTGCACACAGTCCTTCTAAATATATTTTTTAAATGACAGCAATCAGTTACACTATTGGGGCTATAATAGTAATTCGATCTCTTTTTCAAAGGATCCGTCATCATGCCAGTGCCTGCAGCAGTCGGGCCCTAAGCCAAATGCATTACAGATTTTTGCTGATCTGAGAAGGATTCCTACAGCTGATGTTTATAAATCACCTCCCGCCACCACCCTCATCCTCTCACCCACTGTCCGCCACTCTTCAAATCAGTGCATCCAAGTAAAACAGTAAGGCTTTGCTGCAGTTGTGGGCCTACAGGGATTTTAAGTTCTTGTACTCAGAAAGTACAGCTCTGACAAATCTCTCTATGAAGGGTAATGGTATAAATTGAAATGGTTTAATAGCTGCTGTGCCCTCAGTTCTGTCAGACATAGGATATCATCTTTTGTTATTGGGCACGGCGGCCCTGGCATCAAACGCTTCTTACACTTCAGAAGATAGTGGGGCCATGCTGGATGGGATAAGGGTGGCTTCTCTGTGGAGCTTATTACCTTTGGAGGTGTTTACACTGAGAAAAAAATGTTACCAGACCATTAAATCCAAACACAGGCAACCTTCGACATTTGTGCACAACCTCAACGAGACTCAGGAGCTTGGGCCAAGAAGCCTATGAAGCAAAGCCAGCGAACAGCAGCCAAGAACACAGTAGTAGCAAGTGATAAAACACTTTATTTTGATGCTTCAAATCTCTTAGCGCCGTGGCCTGCTTAATGTAACAGGACCGCAGAGGCAAACAGATGGGGCTTCGAGTCAAGTAAGCTACATGGAGCCACTTACGAAAAGAAGCTTTCTATGCACCAGTTTAGTCCATATTGTCTAGAAGAGTGTGGGCAAACAGCTTTGTGGAGCAGGGAGGGAAAGGGAGAGGAGTAGTGTAGCCTGTAATATATATAGATGGCCTGCTTTGATATGCTCTGGTGTTTCCACACCTTGAGAAGTATTTTTTCATTGGATGTTTTCCAGTGTTTTTCCTAGTTGTTCTCGAAGATATTCCACCTCGAGCAGATACTCACAAACCCAGCGTGGTTTTTAAGGTTTTTTAACCCATGCCTTACATCTGATGTTTTACATATTGTGTTTTTTCTACTCTAAGAGATTTAAAGTGGCTTATTAGCTTAAGTAATAAGAGATATAAAAGAAATGTAAAATGATGAAAATATGGAGTAATATTGATTACTTTTTTATATTTATTGTCTGTTTTGTAAGAATTAAAATTAATTAAGCACAGGCTAATAGGCATTGCTTTCAGTCTGTCTGAAGGTGTGTGTTTTTTTCTGGAGGCCACCTATTATAAAAAAAACTATTTATAGAAATATGTCAGCAACAATTACAGTCTTATCTTAAGAAGCATGGTATGGCTTAATTAAAAAAAATTCAACTACCCTAAGAGTATGTCCTGTTTGTACATTACCATTCTGAATCCTATTTGTGCATGAGACATGTTTGATAACATTCATATTACCAAATAATCTGAGCAACGTGCCTGTAGACTGAACCCCAAGACTCCTAGAGCACACTGCCCTGCCCTGAAAATTATTTCTACATGAACACGGGGGTCTGCAAAGTTACATAGCTTCCTACACAGCAAGCTAAACAAGCATGTCTTTCTCTATCAGAGCGTCAACTGCCATCGTGCTGCAGGGGGCCGTGTGGATGTGCTGGAGCTCAGCGGCCGTGTTATTCCATTTAGGCGGCTCAGGGGGTGGTGGTCGGGGGAAGCTGGAGGTCTGGCAGGCAAGCCAGCATGGCCAGATCTGACACCGCTGTGCCTGGACTGTGATCCGCCTTCAGCCCATTGCTCTGCCTCGCGGGGACGTGCTTCTATTTCTGTGTCGTTTTCTTCATGGCTCCCCACAAGCCATCCTTCAGCACCTTACAGTACATCAACTCTGGGAAAAACAACAGCAAAGCACAAAAGAAATCCACCGCCCGCGTTTTGGAGGGGGAGGACGAAGGCGAGTTGGGATAGAAAGAGACGAGGGGATTTTCTGTCAAAATAAAACGATGAGACTGTTTTCTCCTTGAGTGAGACAAACTGTGATCAGAATAGGAGAGCCCTGGGCAGCCGGCATCCACAGGCAGTATTAGGCTGCCGTTGCGGTTAGGGACAATTGAATTGAATTGGCTTGCTTTAGGAGAAGCATATGCTAGCAACTGAATAGCAAACTAGCTATTCAGCTATTCATACTAGCTAAACATAGCTAGCAAACTGACTCTTCATTGTATTTATTAGGACCTAACTAAACTTTGAATTCTATTTTGGTTCTTATTTTAATCATTCTTTTACTTTTGATTTGTATTGTTTTGTAATTAGATAAAAATGCACAAATTGCCTTCTCCAATCTCAGTCCACTAAGTGGTGAACTACATGTTTGTAGGAATCGTTGATTAAAGTAAAGTGGAAACACCACTGAGCAAAGATTTCTGTGTAAATGGCAGAATAGATAATACAATGAACTGTAGATATTGAATAAATATTTTAAACTATAACAGGCACAGAGTGGGTATGTTACATGTTCAGAATTTTCCTTTTAAACAAAACCTGCTTCCAATCGGCCAGGAAGAACTGTTTGAAAAATAATCCTTTTCAGTGCTGCATGAATCTGCCTTATGCTGAGTAAAAGATATCGAGTTGCAGTCCCTGTTTGGAGTTGGCAACAAGGGCTTCCTGAAGCAGTATATTTGGAGATGATTTGATAAGTAGAGCTCGTATGAACACAATTAGGAGGAATTCTCTTCATCAGCGTCTATTTTATTATTTAACAAGGAACAAAACTGATGCTAATTTTCCCCATGAGTGCCCGCTGTGCTTCCTGCTCAGCCAGCAGCGTGAAACGAACTACCATGCACCACGTCTGAGCTCCAGTGAGTACAGTATCATAGCCAACTGCAGCTAGCAATGTAGCTAATGAACAAAGTTATGATCACTTTGGGCTTTGCGGTTAGCTATTTTAGGAAAGAAAAAAGAATAGATAGAGTTAAGCAAGAATCAGTGAGATAAATGTCTTTCTTTTCTTTCCTTTGTTTCACTCAAGGGTGCCTTTTCAATAAAATGTCACACTTGAACAAGTAATTCTACTTATACAGACTGCTGTCTTATATGAACAGCAGCATCAACTCTGTGCTTTTCTGTCACACAATACTACAACCATCCCTGGAGAATTCAAACTTTTTTATATGGATGATCTCTTTTTCAAGCAATCACTTTCAACAAGAACACCCAATATAAACATAATCAAGGATGTAATTATTCTAAAATATTGTCCCAAATACATTTATAATATATTAAAAGAACACATACAGTACAGGTCAGCGGGTTAACAAATTCATTACAATTTGAACTGCTGAATGCTGAACATTTTGAAGTATATCAAGAACATTTAATTTTGTAAGTAGCGGTCTGTGTGTAATAGAACAAAAGCTTGTATCAGTCTTCCTTCGGGGAGAGACAAACTCACCAACAGCTTGAAGCAAAAAGTTCCTGATATCTCATATCTATCAACCTTTGTTTTTATATATTCTCCAACCACTGCCTGTAAACCTTTAAGACTGTCCTAACTGATACATGCTTGCTGTTGCTTTCCTCATGACACCACAGGCACATGTACCAACAATCAACAACTCTGCTTCTTATGAAGTAATATAACTTAAATCACCCACCTCTCAGAAAGAACATCACATTGAATAAAAAGCCTGGTCTGTTAGTACTTTACAGTCCCCAGGAATTAAGAGACATTTTGGCAGGTCAGTATAGTTTGTGAAGTCTGTAAATTAAACAGCGCAAACTAAATTGGAAAAAAAGAGGTGCAGTAAAATTAGACAAAAGAATGAGAAGCAGCTGAAGATGCAGCTAAAATATGATGAAATAAGCAACAGTTTTGTACAGAAAAACAAAACCAAAGACCCCTTCACTGGTTTGTTTCTAGGGTAGAAGGAGATAGGGTAGCCAATCAGAGGTACTTTTTTTAGGTTCTGTCTTAAACAGCTCTTTGAAGAAAATCTTTCCTACTAAAGCATTTTTAAACACTATACCAGGTACATATAGAGTACAGTATGTGCAAGATATGTGTTGAAAATATTAGTAATAATACTTGAAAGATTAGAAATGCAACATGTACTCTTACTAGGGTGGATTGTGTGTATAGTGGGGGGTGTTCTCTGATATTAATTTTGTTTCATTTCCAGCATGGAGGGCACTTTCTTGGGAGCATGTTCTTCTTTCTTCCTCTCCCCGACATCTGCTGCTGTTCCACTGATTAAAAAGCTTCGGCGTTTCATTACTGCTGATTTGCATAGTAATAGCGTGCATATTAAGTGACTACTTCAGAGGGTGGGCGGGCTAATGAATGCAGCAATCTCCTCCGTTTTAACTCAATTTTGCCTCATCCATATTCAGATGACCTGAGGGATTGCAATTCAGTTTCCATTGAAATTATCCAAGTCAGACCCAATTTGCAGTGCCCTTCCATTAATCCAATTAATTAGCACCATTGATATGTGCTGTCTTGCACATGCAGCTGTTTTTGGCAGTGCCATAGCGGGTAAGAGCAGTAAGGGAAACAAAGGCTGAACGTGAGGAATGCTAAACTCTCCTAGAATCCCGCCAAAAGGGAAAAAAACACTGACCAGGCCCCTGCAATTACTTCACTCTTTTCTTCCTGCTGAAGAAAGCCACACTCTTCAAAATTTGACGACAGTCACATTACACATTGGGCTTAAATTAGAATCAAGTCATAGTGTTCAGCAGTGTGGAGCAATCAACCGTCGTCATTCCAGAATGCAGAATAAAAAAAAAATGCTTAAATTAATTTCAAATTTCTGAAACCAAGAGTCTATTATTATTATTGAAAGAATTGACAGAACAATACTAAAAAACAAATGGGGATTTGCACTAAATTAAATATCAAAATATGATTGAATTGGGAGTTTTACGATGTCCAGATTCAGCAGTTTATACTTTTTGGCCATTCAGTGTGGTACAGTATAAAAGTAAAAAATCAGGTTCTTATAGATGAAAGAGAAACTTTCTTTTCTGTTTGTGTATGCTGGAGTAAGAGTAAAATATATGTATCTTAAAAAATGTCTTTTACAGTTGCTTGATCTTTGCTGCCTACCTGCTTGACCACAAAACTAACCACTGTACTACAGATGCCTTAATCTTAGGAAGCTAGAAAGTTTAGCAGAAAACAGCTTGTGTATTATCTCCTTAGGTAAAGTTAGTTAACTACTTCAACAAACTTATGTTTTTTAGGATGTTTTTTCTTATCTGACAAAGACACTGTACCAAAAGCTTACTCTATGTCAAAACCTTCTCTCATATCAGATAGTAAGGATAGCAGTCATGAAACATAAAAAATGCAATGAAATCATAATTATTCAGTATCATTTGTTTTATTATGTGGCTTTATGCAGCTTTCTCCTGTCTTTTCCATTAATAAATACAAAAATAAACAGAATAGAATACTTTAAAACCTTGCAGTTCACATTTGCCATAGAGCACACTTACAAATTACCATAGAAAAATGAATTGCCTTGACAATGTCTAATGTTTTGTGACACAGCGCAAATATGCACTTAGCTCCTGGATTGAGGGAAAGTAGCTCATTGGAAATATTAAATTAAGCAGTGTAACAGCTGAGAATAATTCAGTTTTCTGCTCTGCTGCCTGCTGCTTGGTGTAGTCTGAGGTGGCGAGAAAAGATTTTCTCCAAGGAATTTCAAGTGTATGCATTGTGAAGCACTCTGTCTGTCCAGGGCACTATTAACCCTTAAACTGTTTTTCACTAGAGGTTATGTTAATAAAGAGGAACAGAAGTGTCACTTTACAGTTTCTAACACCTATAACAGTATTGATGACCTGATGCAAATTTGTCTTTACCACACAGGGACCAGAGTTAATACGAACATCTTTTAGCTTTTCTACTGTTAGATGGGAATGACATAGGTAATTATTCTTTCCATTTTATTGGTATTGTTGAAACTTAAGAACATGGTTTGCTTATTTCTACATTTGTATATAAAACATATAAAGCATTACCATAGAGTCAATATCAAATAGTGATGAACTATTGCAAATTAATATTCACATAAGTGTAGCTAAATTATTAGCATAAACAGTATAACATTTATTAATGTGTGTTTGAAGGGCTAGTTAATTTTGTATTTATAAAGTATAAATTACACCCACTGAACTTGATATAATAATAATAAAATAATAAACTAAACAGTCTTTGTTAACAGTAAAAAGGAGAATTACAGGAACAAGCAATAATAATAATAATTCTCACTTCAGAAAGCATGTGTATCTAACTATTGGCCTCTGGTGTATTCTGTCTCTTTTCACTGAGGCTTGTGATATTAATCAAGTTGACTTCAGAAATGAATGCTCTGAGTCTGTCTCTAGTTGATTGAGTGTGGGATATAGATGAGGTTCTCCACCTCCTGGAGCATAGTGATCTAAATACTCAGACACATGTGTGGTTAACATTCTGTACATTGATGGGTCAACCTCATTACCATACCTTTGACTAAATGACTCCAACTATATTTTTTTACTTGAATATAAAATGCCCTTACCCTGTATCGCACAACCCATTTTATGTATTTAACACAGCCACAAACATTCAATTTTTAAGTAGCCATTTTTAAGGTGAAAGTCGCAGGCCTAGTTGTGGCAGATGCACGAAGCCAGCTGCAGTTCTGTGACTTTGTAAAATGTCTCCGGTTGGTCACGGGTACCAGTGTTCAGCACATACAGTACCAGAAAAGTTAGCATTGTTTAACTGTTTTAGTTGTTATGCATGAGACAACTATTGAATAAGACTAAGACCAAGACTACTGAATAATTCCAAACACTAGGTGGGAATCTGAAAATCTACACATTTCACACTCAATGGCCAAAATATTAGGACCCATATCAAATAATGTGTTGGGCCCTGACAAACAGCCAGAAAAGCTTTAACAGGTGCAAGAGGTGTTCTAAAAGCTTCTGACAAATGTGTAGCCAAGTTTCATCTCATTCTTCTAGGAGTATTAAATTCATATGAGGTTGTCATGAGACTAATGGTGTGTGGGATTGAGCTGCATGTTCCAGCAGTTCCACCTTTTTCATACGATGTAGATCTGGGAATTGTTCAGTCCATGGAAAGAGATGGAATTCTGTTACTTGTTTCTGAAGTGTGCCTCAGAGAGTCTGTTAATTTGATAGGGCGTTCCTAATATTTTGACCATCTACTTCTTCCAAAATCAAGGGGTTCCACAGTTCATCTCTCTTCATGGCAGTATAATAAATACTTTCATAATGTATATAAAATGTTCAAGTGTTAATTACACACATACAGAATGTAAAATGTCAAATACTTCACATTTGCAATCCAGTGAAAAACATTATTCAGTGCATTTCAAGTTACATTTAAGATGATCCCTGGTCTTTGAATTTTAATAAATGCACAGCACAGTCCTGGTATTTAAAGTAGTATTCAATTAAGTGTTTTACATTCTGAAAAGCTGTAGGTTTGGGATACATGAAACAGATCCCATCATATGGGAACTTTTGAAGTTCAAGACTAAAAAGGTTCAGTTCTTCAGGTTCTCACACTGAAACGTCTCTTCTTTTCAGCATGGAATAAACTCTATACCTCTTCCTCTGCAACTACTGAATTGTCCTAGTCTGCACAAAAGGCAGGGATAGAACATGAAAAGCATTATAATTTTCTCATAGCTGATTAAAGGCACATCTAGAGTAAATCTAGAAAAGCATTTTTCTAGATTTGCTGCTGTTTACAAATTCTGTCCAACAAGTCAATTAGTTAGCATAAAACTAAAAAAATCAACAAGTTCATTTAAAGGACCTTGGGCTGGATAAGAAATAGAAATCTTGATTGAGGAATGTATGGAGTAAAGTCTGTGCTTACCTTGAGCAATAATAAGGAATTACAATAACATTGTAACACTTTTAACACTAATTACACTATAGTCTCCATTCCCTGTGCACCATTTACTCTTATTGCCTGTCTCATCCTTACAATGCCAAATATCACAAATATCACAAGGAGGGGTTGTTATGCCTGGGCAGGTCCATGCTCCCAGTCCTCGGTTTCCATGGGAACCGATCTCATTCTCATGAGGAGCTCAACTCTGTCCAGCGCCACAAGGGCCCAGTATGGCAGCTTCTCTCAACCACCTGCCACCAATTAACGAGCAATCAAACCAGGAGTCACAAGACTCCCTCTGCCCCCGTCTAGTCACCTGGAATCAGTTCTTCGCCAAAGCCAAATGAAACCCGTCCACAATCAAAAAGGATATGTAAAAAGGTCCTAATTCATTTATATGGCAGGAAGCATAGATACAGTGGGGAATAAAAACAGCCTTACTCCAAAAAGAAAACCCTCATAACAAAAAAGGCAGAGCACCCACAAGAGAACCCAGGCCAAGCTCCACCCCTGTAACCTCCCACAGCACACCTAAAAGGCATCTTGTAGTTCAGGTGGGGAGCTGCATCAGCATGCGTAGGCTGCAAAGGAACAAGTAATAGGTTTATTCCATGCTGAAAAAAAGAAGAAAGAGAACACAATGTTTCGGCTGTGGACCCTGGAGTATTTTTTTAATATACTTTTCCTTAAATATGATATTGTAAATGAAATAATTGCTTGTAAAACACTGGTGTTACTAAAGGGATGAGGAGACTAGCTCCCCTCCAGTCCAGAAGAGGGCACTGTGGAAACCCTGACTCTGAATATGCTGTTGACTGTTCAACTGGGGTATATGAAACTAACGAGTAACTGCAGCCACCAAACAATTCAGTATTCACCCAAATATCCCATTCCCCATTTTCTCCATTGAGTTTTTTTTCCCCTGTGGGTTACTGCCATGATGCATATTACCAATAAAAAAAGTAAATTAAAGATTCCATAGTAGTGTTGTTCACTTGCTATTTTGTAAAAAATGGACTTGCTAAATTTGGCAATTCACTCGATAAACATTCTTTAGAAAAGTAGGAATTGCATAGACTATGCTTATACAGTCAGTTAACTTTTAAAAGATCTTCTAGTTACACATTGGAGGGAGAAACTCAACTGGAGTAACCAGTAGAAGCTGCTAATACTGTATCTGTCCCACAGTCTAGAAAGCTTTTGCTGTCAATTTTGAAGCTGTCTTGAAGTGTAAACTCTTTATACTCTGGAATTTTTTGTGAAGTAAATACAACTTAGACACGTCACTTCTGCTTCTTTTTTTAACTGGACAAGGTGCTTCAAGCAGATAAGTGATATTTAGTCCTGCTTTGTGAAACAACCTTCAAAGGAAAATTAGGAGAGAGAGTCATAGGCACCTCTATAATCTTTGAAAATATTTAATCAGTATACAAGGGACATACAGAAGCAAATTTATCTCTCCATCTCATTGATTAATATAAAGAAAATTTCTGGTAAGGGTCACAGCAAAGTGGAGACTAACCTGAAGAAATACAGTGCAAAGCAAAACTACACACGTGACAGTGCATTGTAGTTTATCGTAGGGCACACACAACACACCACTCACAACCACACAGGGTCAATTTAGAGACACCAATCAAGCTAGCATGATTGAACAGAACAGAATCAAAACTTGGACCCAAAAGCTGTGAGGAACCAGTGAAATGTTTCACTACTGTGCAGGCCCACCAACAAAATATGTTATGGAAATGAATGGGAAATCGGAAGTATAATAAAGAATATTTCAATATAATTATTTCCAGTCCTAAACCTGCAGACAGTCATAAGACATTTAACAGGGTGTTGTCTAAGAAGAGAGCAGAGCATTTGTAATGCCCTGCATCACAGGTGAAAAGGGAATGAGGAAGGGCACATGATTTGTGAACATTGAAAGAAGAGTTTCGAATTGGATTTTGCATGCTGTAGGTAGCTTATCTGTCTGGGTATTTAAAAAGAGGATACAGAAGAAATGTAGTTAGATCATAAAAATAAAGCAAGGCATTTTGTTTTGTGTTTTACAAATCAAGGAGCACTTTAATTACCTTACAGCTACATGTATGTGTCTGTTTTCCTGAAACCTGCCTACTACTAAAAACATCTCTGTTATGGCAAACCACTCCCAGATGTATCACTGAATATTTTGTAGAGGAGACATCTTGAGTCGTACAGGAGGAGACAGGATATTTATTTCACCATTTGAAATACTGTAGATGAATATCAATTTCCATTTACTATTTGAATTAATTGTCCTTCCAAAGAATTTTCAGATGGAACTGAGACCACATTGTTAATAAAAGTGCTCTTGTTGTATTTGGCTCTCTTCCACCATTAGGATGGCCTTACTGTATAGAATGTTGCATAAATTGATAATGATTTATTTGAATGCAATATTAAGCCAACATGGCTTTGTACAGCATAGTATGGTTAATGTAATAACTTTCATTATCAGTTTCAGCTATTTTTTCCAGAATAGCTAACAGACACATACTACACAGTAAGCGTTCATAATCTAACCCTTTCCTAAAGTCATCTGGGACAAATGTTATGTATTATGAATACTTGCATAACTAGGTGTAATGTAGTCATGAATTAGTATAGCATTCTATGAAAGTGTTTCAAATAAACCATGAACATAACTGTTAAAAAGAACCTCAGAATAGGTTTTCAGCAATACACAGGAAAGGAAAGTATCAACGTTTAGTGTTTCTTTAAAACCTAGGAGACAAAAGGAAATATCAAAACAATATTTACTGTATTATGTACATTAGATATGTTTCCTCAAGAATGTGTAGAGCCAAACACATTCAGCAGATCTAATGTATGTGCCTGAAGGAAAATGTATTCCCTTAACCTAGAAGATGTATCATTAACTAATAAGTATGGACTAAAAACAATCTTTAACCTACTGCATTCATGAGAAACCTTTTTGCAGAGTTTGCCAATTCCTTCGCACTATACAGTTGCAATCTTATGTTTGCAGCCATATATTGTGACACTATTTGAATTTCTTTACAGCTCATCTATATGATAGTGACTTCTCACACCTTTCCATTTTTAACGAGAATCTTCAGTGTTCATATTTGTGTTTTGGAACATTCGTTAGCATTATCGCTGAACGTCAAGTTCAATAATGGAGCCAAGGCTTTGGAATTACTGTACCAGTTTAAGGAATGCTAAAAAAAGACAGCATCCCTTTAAGAGACATGTCAAGATAATGAAAACAAATGGTACTGCATTCCCTGAAGGGATAAAAAGGACTTCATTTGTGAAGCATCTTCACCAGAAATCTGGTATGCTATGGCAAGTCCTTAGTAAAAATGTGAGCACTCACTGTAATAATTGTTTAGGGTCAATTATTCCCAAGTCGAGAGCTATCAGACTGATGTGCTGTAGCATGCTGCTATTGAGCTACTGAACAATGCATTTACATAAAAAGGCTAGCTGGTGAGTTCCTCCTTTCAGCTGCTGCAATTTCATTTTAAGAAGCCATTTCCTAAAATACCACATAGCATCCTATTTGTTTTAATTATGGACTTATACATTAAGATTCATACGTGTGTATATTTGTGCACACATACAGATGCCATACAGAATAAAATGTTATGTTCTTGAAAGTACATTATGTAATATTCAGGATTACATAAAGCAGGATGAAGGAAAGAGGTTGCAACATCTGGAAAATGAAACCTCTAGCCATGTGTCATTACTTATATACACAACTCATACTGGATCTGTGTATTTAATTTCAATATATACAGTATCACTAGCCATGCAGTGATATTTTTATATAAAATGATACAAATTCATTGTTTCTACCGCACTGAGAGAATGAACGGTCACGCAAGTACCCATTCAATTTATACAATATACACAAATGTGGCCTAGAGTCAGAATACAATCTAAAGCTGGGTCTTTTCATTGAAATCACAGAATAGAGTGCTTTAGTAAGGTGGTAAATATCCATTATCTGTGGGTGTATCACACAAATGAGAAAAGCTGAAAATGATCAAAACCCGAAACTTACTTTCTTTGAAAGCATCCCTGCCAAAGTAACTACAGCAGTGACAAATATCATCAATCAGTCATTAATGTTTTCAATTTATATAGTACTTCTCATCTGAAAGCATCTCAATTTACTTTAAAAATAGATACTGCTGAATCCAGCACAGCAGTCCAGTACCTACCTGCAGTACTGTATTTGTGACCCTTATGTGCTACTAGTACAACTGCACAGCAGGTCAGATCAAGACATTAGAGTAAGCTTGATGTTTCAAAATAAATATCCTTCCAAAGAAAACCTTAATATGTATGACACTTGTGGAGCCAATCAGTCCTAACGAAGAATTTACAGAGAACAAAACAAAGAACCAGCCTGGCTTGCCAGCTTATGTGGGCTGGATGCTAACCCCTGAGTGAATGACTGACTGAGTGGGTGAGCAATCAGAATAAGGCATGGAGGTACATTATCATGCTTGTCAATCAATAAGTCTGCCAGCTCAAGGAGTCGACGCACCTGTCAAATAACTAGCGGAGGGCAGCATCCTCCACTATCACACTGTTGACTATTCCATAGACACAAAAGCTAAATTTTGGTAAATTGTGAATGTCACAAATCTGGGTAAGGGAAGTACAACTTTATTTTCTTTCATGCTAGACTTTTTGAGCCAACAATGCTACTTTGAAAATACAATTCCATATGCTGTGATCTGATCTGATTGTGGAAAATAAGAGTGGCGCTTTTAGTTTGCCATTTTATTACTGAATAAGAGCTCAGCTAATGTCCCCATACCACAGTCAATACAGAAATGGGTGTCAGCCCACTAACAGCTCATCTCAGGTTAAAAAACACACATAATTATGCTGGTCAGCTGAGATCCAATGTTAATAGAACTGGTTCAGATACAAAAAAAACATTTGCTCTTCCAAACCATTTGGTTAATACAACTTTAATTGTAGGGCAGCACAGTGGTGCAGTGCTTAGAATCCCCTTTGTTCAATTCCAGACTTGTGGTGTTACCTGCATGGAGTTTGTATGTTCTACCTACGTTTGTGTGGGTTTCCTCCGGGTGTCCCCGTTTCAGATAGTCCAAAGACATACTGGTACAGTAGGTTAATTGGCTTCTGGGAAAATTGGCCCTCGTGTGAGTGTGAGTGTGTGTCTGTGTTTGTGTCTTTGTCTGCCCTGCGATGGACAGGCATCCCATTCACTTGTGCAAATTGCTTGCTGGGATAGACGCTTGTTCCCACGCAACTCTAAACAGGATAAAATGGTTGGAAAACAGATTGATGTATGGAGCATACAGTAGCTGTAGTCTATCATCATTAGGATATATTGTAGAATAGATACTGTATTTTGATTTTCATTCGCTTCTTTAATTGTCCCTTTTTCTTTCAAATAGATCTTTATTTTTGGCTGATTTCATTGCATGCTGTTACAAGTAAGCATTTTCTCATTTGTTTTTCATTTCATTATATAAGTTCATAGGTTAGGAATAATACTGTACTTCTCTTGATAATTAAGCACTGTAAATGAAAATAAAATTAAGAATTAATAAAATATACATAATGTCAGCAAGAATGTCTTGCAACAAGAACTTCAAGTCAAGGAATATTTAAAGAATATTCTAAAAGAATAAGAACAGATGTTCATCTGATTTAATATACAGTAAAGGGCTTCCAAAGAAATGGATGTAAAATTATATGGGTAATTAATACATAAGACGCATAATGGTTATTCTTGTTTTTTTGCTTGCCAAGGTATTGTGTTGGATAAGTAGTACATAGTGCACAACAGCTCCACTAAATATATCACTTTTGTGATATATTTAATTGTATATCACTTTAAATACAGTGAACTCTTGTTAAGAGCCACTAAACAGATTGAGTAAATCTGTAGTGAGCACCTACAATCGAACTTACAGCACAGACTGTGTGTCAGCTTTGCATATGCTTTTATTTGGCTGCATAAATATTATACTGTATGAGTAATAAGTGATGAGACACAGTACTCACTTGATGCTCACAAACAGTCTAGATGAACCAGATAAAGTAAAAAAAGAGCTACATGGAGCAAAAAGATTCGTGTGCCCACGTTTTGCTCCGTTCAGTTTATTTTTACTCAGAACTCCTGTCTCTGATAGCAAAGTCCAGCTGAAGCTGAAAGATCATGACTGTGCAAAAATTCCATACTCATCTCAGTTCAAATGATATACTGCATTGAGATAATTCCTACTGTACCTCCTAACTCTGAAGATACTTTTCTCTTTTCTAAAAAAAAAGTTTTTCAATTTTTTTATCCTTTGTGCCGAGTTGAAAGCAATAAAATTGTTATCCCCAACACAAAACGAGAAGACAAACCTATCCCATTTTCTCATTCTCTCTCTGTATTCTGGCAGCTAAAATCTTCCTTCTCTTATCAGGACTCTCTTTCAGCTCTGACTTCATCTTTAGAGCAGACTAGTTTCCTTGAAGAATAGCACCCAGGCCTCTGCATTCTCATCACGTGCTCCCAAAGGTTACATGGCCCACTTTCTTATCAGCGGCAGGCATTCTGGGATATTGCCAGCACAGGCCTGTCTTTTCAAGAGCTATCTCGCCTCTGCTGGTGCTGGGCAGACAACCTTTTTTGACCTTGTTTTCTTCCCAGAATCTTTTACAGAATAAAAATGAAAGAAAAAAAAACAACTGGGCAACTCCCCTGAGAGGAGTCTGAAAAGATTGTTCCAAAGAAGTCTTGAAAGAAAACGCCACAGGCCAGCGTACAGTAGGCTGGAATCAATATGTCCCTTGCAACGGTGGTGTCTAAACGTAGAGGGGTGTGGACATTTGACAAAGCAATCAAGTGAAAATTAATTTTATATTAGTGAGTTCAGAATTAATCGGCCTTATTTCTCATGGTCTCTGTTGTAAAGTATAACAGATGATGTGTTCTGGGAGAAGAGGTGAAATATTTGCCAGAGAAAGCAAAACAATATGTACAATTGAACAGTTATTTTCTAAATAATTAAATTTGTATAACTCAACTGTTATTTTTTATCTCCCAGTATAAACAGTACATCCTGTAATGGCTGTAAAGTTTTGTTTTAACTTTGCTCGTTATAGCGTGGAGTTGTATTGATTTAATTTCACACAGTGATTTTTTTTCAAATACTAGTTAGTTTATAAAATATACTACTTTGTTAAAATAGATTATACAATCATTAGAAAACAATTTAGTAAAAATAAACAAGCTAGATTAACCAGCCACCTCTTATCTGTAAGATGTATTATTTTATGAACTACTTCAGAAAATAAAATGAGACCGGCAAAAGGATTTAAAGTCCCATATGCAGTATAGTGGCATGGAAAATAAAATTAATACCTGTGTTATATATTAATAATTAAAAGGCAGGGCACCTATTTGGTTCAAGAGTGAAATGGCTGGTTTATCAAATCTTCCTTGTGTCTGAAAGATGAAGCAATTGTGTTACAGAACATACCAGATTATAATTTATATAATATTATGAATATAATATTCACAATAAAGTGTGTTGTGGGAGACATATCCTTATCACACAATTTACATTTGCAGCAAGGTTGGCTCACTAAATATCTTATTACATTTTGAAATGCAATCAGTTCTTCTTTCAGGCAGAGATGAAATATTTAAGCAGGCCATATCACACAGACATCTACAGCCCAAAATAGACACCCTGTGAAAGATGTATATCACAGGTGCCCATTTTATTCTGCCAGGGTACTGTACCTGTAATTCAATGATATCCTAAATGCCAATGTGCTGCAGAAATACAGTAGACAGATATGACTGCACACATCCTGACCTTTTGAATACGGTACTTGACAGGAGTATCTAAGGATGTACATGCCATCAAAAATCATGCAATTCAATAAACTTTTATGATGGTTTTAGGACATTGAAAGACATTTTATAGCATTAAATTCCTGTGAGGTTCAACACGTATGAGGTTTTCTAATGATGCTGGTACAGTAACCAGAGATGATGACACCTCTTCAGACGCAATACAGAAATGTGACAGAAGAGGTGCAGTTTTTTAGTTTCTGACAGACAGCTCATATAAGGTAGTGGGACAACTAAAATTCTACGTGCAAAGCATTGCACATTGATCAGGTAACATGCGCTTGCACTGGTTGTAATTAAAGTAATGTCCTTCATTTCAGTGTTATTTTGCAATGAGGCCTTCCTGATACTTGGCTTCAAAACACCATAAAAAGAATGAATGAGAGGCGTTTCAAATACTGATTAAAATCCCCTTTGTTTAAACGCATCATTTGTTAAATCGCATGAAACCCTTGGCAAGAGACAGCCTTATAATGATGCAGGAGTGCTTTTTAATAAAGTAAAAAGCCTATTTCATTGCAGATACTGGGTGCCAGAAAATTGCAAATCGCAAGGGGACTGGGAATAAGCACAGAGGTGGGGAGTGTGTTTTCAAATCTATGCTAAGAATATTAACCTTTCCTTTCATTTGTGCTTAACCCAGAGCTGCACTTTTTTTGTTTGTGGTTTGGGTAAGACTTCACTGTGTGGATGCCAATTACTGCACTTGCTAATACTGCCCCCTCCAGGCATTACAGAAGAAGCTGAAAGCAAACAATGTTCTTTGACAAGTTCATTAGGTTTTATGCTGCAGCTGTGAGTGTCCAAGGCAGTGGACAGGGCTGGGTACAGGACAGAGTCTGCTGTGTGATAAAGCACTCAGAGAAAGAAAAGCACACATATGAAATATGACTGTGGCTGTAAATTTGAAACCCAAGAGTGTTGTGTAAGAAACACAATTGTACCATATCTTGCACTCTCTCAATCCCTCCATAAACTCATGATATATTCAGAATAATTCGATATGTAAAACATGTAGGCATTCAAAAGAACAATAAATCATTTCTGGTGACTCATATTTGCAAGTACAGATTATCTTCCTCTTTTGGGAGTTAATTGTGATAAACAAATAGGCCTGTCTCCTTTGCTTTTTTATTTCAATTCAGACTCCATACATTAATGAATACATCTAAACATTTGTTTTGTTCTTGTGGCTTTGATACTTTATTGAATAATAATTTCCCAATTAAAGTGATTTCTTTCATTTAGACCCTTCATCCTAAAGTAAAACACTTTTTTTGCAAGAGCAGATTTAGTTACAGTACGTATTATCTTGACCAAAAGCTTTCATATTTAAAAAAAATATTGTACAGTATGTACTCCAGTCGCTTGTAAATTGTATGCAGTGTACCAGGTGTAATTCATTGTAAAATCAAACCAATAAGTAATTAATCCAAGGCAATCTTGTGAACTGTGTATTACTAAGGATCTAGTTGCACATTGTGGTTTGTTACAAAGCCCTAACTGCAGTTAGTGCTGCTTCTGGTTGACACAAATGTATTTAATCATACATCATCAAACATCTTTTCCTGGAATTTTCAAGTCATAGTTTTCACAAACAGCCATGTAGCAGGCTTAATTCTAGCCCATAGATTCCTGAAATCTTCCTGGGTTGGATTGTGGCATTTTAGTACCACTTTAAGAAGCGCAAACCATAGTACAATCGAATGGGGAGGAGGAAAAGTATTTTTAAAAGAAAACATCAAAATAATTTGTTGTAATAGAAAGCATGCATTAAGTCCATTTCAAAGGAGAAGTTGGAGATGGAAAATTGGTAGCATCTTATATCATCTGCAACAGTGTCTTAGGCAGCAGTGATTTCTTATGATAATGCTTAATAATCTTTTATATTGGCATTTGATATGGAAAGACACTTCTTTGCAATAAGTATTATATTGAGTATTAAGTATTGCAGACTTATTAACCATTTGCCTGCTGAGTTGAAACATTCACCACAGGGTGTCATTATTTAGCATTTTGTTATAAACTTCTTATTTCTCAGTTTTTGCTCTGTGATCAGCTGAAGGAATCTTTTATTTCCATCTCAATTTGATATACTGTAAATGACAGTGTCAAGGTTAATGTGATTCACATGACCTTTTTTATTACACTGAACACACTTTTAAACTTGCATTAAATGTTCTTATTAATATAATAATGTAAACACATTAAAGGACAAGTTTCCAAACTGCAAAGAGAAAAAATGAAAAATCATTCCTATGGATGATTTAGATGATAACTTCATGTTATTCTCACTGTTCTGTTGATTATTAATTGTATAAAAAGCATAAAACCATTCAGTGTTGTGCTGTAATGTCTTTCATCTTTATTATCCTTTACTGTTGGATATTTTCCAATATTCGTATTTTGTAATAATAATAAAATAATTAAAAATAAAATGTAATAGGTGTCTCAACTCTAATGGGCCCACTACAATACATGTACCCTTAAGTTTGCATTTAATATTCAAACTGAAACATTTACATTTGAAAATATTTCTAATGAGTTATGTCAGCTTTTCCCTGAAGATGCATGGCAACATTTATTCATTCTTTTTGTATTTTAAATTATTGCACAACAGCAAATCTATCTTATTACAAACTATCCTATACCCTGTATTCTTCAACTATCCCTCCACTGGTCTTCAGTAATCGTAAGCTTTTAGAAATCTTAAACCTTAGAGGGTCACAGAGAGCTAGTAGTATGAAGTTATATTTGTGCAAAAATAGAGAAAATTGTACTTAGCCTTCTATTGCTTAAAAAGTAAATTTTTAAAATGTTCATGACTTGTACAGTGAGTTGTTATAGAATTATTTTGTATAAATTAGTTTAGTATAAACGTACAAATAAAAAAAATCAATTAAAAGACTTTATCACAAACCACTGAGATATTAACTGTACAGGTTAATACAGTATCTGTACAATGTAGCATCATAGGAAAAGTCTTCAAGCTTTGCATAGGAGTACAATAATTTTCCAGCTATCCTTACATGGATTTACACTCCATGAGCAATATAATGCAGTTTAATAAGTATCGTATGTCATCAGTCACTGGTACAGCTCCTGGCTCTCTACACTTTGTATTTAGTAGTGCTAAGGCATGAAACACCTAATGTTACTTAGTCTTGTTTAAGTGAGTCCATCAAATTATCGAATTGTCTGCTTCTGTTGCTGGTCTGGCCCAAAGTATAAATATAGTATATCAGCCTTCTGGTAAGCATCTGTGTCAGGACATGCGACATACAGATGTATTGACTTCTACAGTATTAATGCGTCTCTGTTCCATGTTTTGTTTATCATTTCAAGTGCCCGATATTTCTGCAGAGTATCGGGGATACACATTTAAAAGACGGCAGTTTTTTTGCAAGTTACTACGTAATAATTTCTTGTATAATGTTTTGTAAAATTTGTGTTATTTTCCTTGAAGCACATTATTTTCCATTTGCTTAATTGTTAAAATAATTATTTTTGAAACTAGGGGACTCTCCTAACCAAATTGCCACTACCCATCACTTTCTCCATCTATGCAAACAATCTTTTATGAATGCACCAACTGATTTTTTTTATTGAAAACGATTGCTTCGGTGCAGTGAGAAGTGGATTGTAGTCGATGGACTGAACAGCAGGGAGTTTTATGGAAAATAAGCGGCGCTGAGCTGCTTGTCACTTGAAAAGAACTAAGAGTACAGCAGAAAAATGAGGAAGGCAAGCACATTGAGTTCTCTCTATAACGCCATAGAAGAAAAGAGTAATGGCCAATTCACAGTTCAAGGCCAGTACCCAAAACAGATTGCCATCATGATGGTGCCTCAGCAGGCTTTCTATTTTATACACTCCGCTGCTACCTGAAATGACATAGGGTTAAACTGCGATCGGCACGTTTTTAGTGGGATGAAAACTACCGCTGGGAGGCCCAGGACAATTTTTATATAGGATTAGAAAACAAAAATCAATATTTAATTATCTGTGAGCTTTTTGTGTCACTGCATCTTTAGATCACTAAGTGTGCAAGTGGGCTGCCACTGAGTAAGTGAGTGAGTCATTAAAGGAGCAGGATCTTTTTACAGGGCTTTTATTGCTCTGGGTTAAAACTTAATGCAAGAGCTCCCTGTCTTTTTGGTGTGTGGCTGGCATTTGTAGCCTGCACTCCCTGTTGTTTGTGAAAATTCTGAGAAGACTGTTGCTAACTTCCAGTGCAATCTAGTTACAGGAAAAATAAAAAAATTCCAAAAAGGGGATGAATATACTATCCTACAGTATTTCGTAGTAGTGTTATAAACTATTTTTAAATAATACTGTAGGAAATGTTAGTACACAAAGCTGCCAACTATAATTGTTTAATAAACTATACTAATCTCCAATAATTTTTTACTGTAGCACTTGCAAGCTTATTGAGTTACAGTGTTGTATAAGTGGGTTGATGCCAGTGCCAGAAAAAATAACACCTCTTGCATTATAGTAGGTACAATAATTTAAATAAACTGTAGTTTACATATAGCATGTTTTGGAAAAATGATGGCACAAGGTAAAATGCAAACCAAACTTTATTGTGCAATTTGGTTTTATAGCTTATTAACTGCACTACTGTGGATGAAGCAGTAAATGAACCAATTTAAGTATTATTCTAACTCCATGACTAAATCATTGTTGTTACGACCACAGGTGTCTAGGGGTAAAGGGGAGTAACATTTAGGATGCGTCTGGATGCAGGTGGGTTTCTGGTGAGGGGCTTAGGAAGCGTGACAACAAACATTTGGTGCAAAAGTGATTTATTTACAAAGTTCAAAGTGAGTAAGTGACTGTTAAAATCAAATCAAATCAAAGTTTATTTATCAAATGCACAACAAAACAGCGTGCAGCAGTAGTTGCTGGCAATGAAATGTTTTTTTCTACGAGCTCACAAGAATCCCAAAAATTGCAAAAATCACTAAATTCACAAAAACACAAAAAGCACTACATTGAGGTTACGAAAATAAGGTTTCGTAATAATTGATGTAATAGAAATGAAATAAAACTCAATATGAGTAGGGCTGCTATGTGTCCATGGTGTATGCAATATATACATGTAGTGCAGTTATGCTGAATACAGTGAAAACTGTGTGTCCGTGTAGCCATTACAGGTGATTTGCTAAAGGAGCTGCAGGTTGGCTATTTAGCAGTCTTACTGCCTGTATACAGTACATATCCTGTACACATTTTTTATCAGTGCTTCTTCTATATTCCATGCAATAATCTATAAATTTGTGTGAATGGGCAAACTGACATATGTCAAATTCCATATATTGCATAATGAGAGATGCTTGTCTGGGTTTCCTTTACTGGTCTCCCAATTGCTTTACATCATATTTGTTTGTATTGTAACAGTTTGATTTGGTTGATACTGCTGTTTTGTTTAAACAACTACAGCAGAAGAATATGTAATCTTTCGTCATAGATTACAAGTTGTACTCCTCTGTTTACTTTTCTTTAAACAATGTAAATTAAGCTTTGATCCACCTATTTTATATATCTGGTCGCACAGTAGGAAAATCACAGTATATAAGAACAAATTTAATTGGTTTATTTTCCCTCTTTTTTATAAAAATCCCTTCTGTTTTCCCCAGTGATCTGCTCTGGGAATTCACTCTCTGGCACATGTCACAAAAGACAAATATCTTTGTTTATTCTATGATCCCTAATCACACTATAATTTAACAGGTATATCTTACTTTTTATTAATGTCTTCATTTGGTAATGTCTGATGATAGCCCTGAGGCATACAGATTGCATTTCACCACTTGCATAAAATGCTGAACATTAGAGAGCAAAACAAATGGGCTGATCTCCTTAGTCTATACCCACCTACTGAGATCCTCATTTAGCCACTGAGGTTCAGTGTAATCTGGAAAAGGACGTACCTCTAGCACATTGAAGACGTTGTGCTAATTTATTTTGAATTTATGTATAGGAGTGTATCTGACTACTTGTAGCTGTTTCCCAGTGGGAAACTAGTTTTCCATTGCTGTGTCCTCACTAAGACACAGAGTACTCACTGAGTAACACTGAGCTTACAGTGTTCACAGGTACAGTAGATGTTCTCTAGGAGTGAGTTTCCACAATTTTGCTATATTTTTCTGAGGACAAATACTCCTTGTGCTCCTTCAATTGAGGGATAATTCATTGCTAGGCTAGATTTTTCTCTGCTTAACATGACTAGATTTGGTTCAAGTAAGAAGCTAGATTTGACTGACTGGTATTATTACTGCTAAAACTATAGTTACATAGCATTTCCACTCGTGGTGCTTATATAAATACCAGTCAAGTTCACAATTGTCTGTATCAGGACCTGTATGAAATACAAAGTAAGCGACCAGATACTGTTGTGTCTCTTGCCTTTTGTGCTTGGACTTGTATAGAATGCCTATATCACAACTGCAGATTGCAGACCCTTCTATATACAGTAAGAACTTATTTCACGCTAAGATCAAGTTTGATATACCAATATTTTCCAGAATGAATAATTAAAATGGACTAATATTACCACATATGAAGATCCTTCAAGGGAGTGTACAGCCTGGATGAGATGCCATGCACTCACACCAGGGTCTATCAGAGGAAACCCACACAAACAGGGAGAACATAGAAACTGCACACTGATAGCACCCCAGGTCTTGAACCCAGGGTGCCAAGGCAAGACAGCAGGACAAACCGTTGTGCCAGTGATGCTGCCCTACTACAGTATAAAGCCAATTACTGTTATCTGACTGGCATGCAAGTGTGCTAAATCAGAAGTGAGAAGATAAAAAGCAAACTTTTTATCCAGCCTTTTTTCTTAAGTCTTTCAGTTTGTAAAAGGTAAACATTTCCCTGCAGGTTTCAATGAATCAAAGGCAGCTCTTTGTATTAAAAGAGAATGAAAGCTGAAGTATTAAGTATGAGAAAGTACTTCTTTCTCAAAGAACAGGGCATTGAACCCGTGATCTAAGCGATACAGAACCAAGGACAAGTGGTGCCAAGCCAAAGGTCATTGCTTGTTTTTCATAAGGGTTTTGTACCGGAATTTAAATATTTTCTAGCACCTTATAATTTGTTGGTTAGTAGTTTTCCTCCCCTGCGTAAATTCAGCTGGTTTCTTCCGAAACTAAAGAATATGAACTTCTCTTTGCTTAAACTGGCTGTAAACGTGGCAGCACTTTGGAGCAAAATAGGCCTGGAATTTTCAGAGATGCAGTGGGCTGTTTAGGCCAGGAAATTGAGCAACATATGTCTGAACGGTTAATTGACATAATTGCTGTTAGTTGGGTTATTAGCACACTTGATCCACACCAGTGCCCACAATGCTGTCTTCAGTGGAGTTAATTTTAACAGGATGCCAAGCTGCAGGTTCTATTACAGGGACAGTTCCAATTGCTGATTACCTCATAAATAGATAATTGTAATCATAACCTAACTAAAGTCAAGGGGCATGCATAATGAATGGCAATGGGTTGAGATCTTTAAGAACATGATGGAAAGTTTCTTTTATGCAGAATGGCATCTGTTAAAGCCATAAGCGCCAGCAAGCAGTGAGAGGGATTAAATGAGGAAACAGCCTGCATTTAACGTTTAATTCACATGTACTGCACTTCTCAAAGGATTTTAGGATCATGTTAAATCAGTAGACAGCGTTGAAGGAAAAGGAAAATTATCACAGACTCTTTCCTGGGAATAAGGAACAGAATTTTGTGGATATATCTTAACGTTTTATAGCACCAATTAATTTCTTAGTTATCAGAATAGCCAATTTTATCAATAAGTAGCAGAGGCCTATTGTTGGTTTTGTATCTGCAGTGCAAGAAACCTTTGCAGTATACAGTGTTTAATTTTTTAGAATCTGGTATAAAATTAAAAGTTTTAAAACCTCAAAAACCATGAAAGCATTGATCTGCCATACAACCGGAGCCTTACAGTACATCTATCCCTGTATCAGTTCTTTCATGTGTTATGTGTGATTACTTTGCCAGTGATGAATCATTAGATGTGACAATTAAAAGCACCTGTAAGGAAGATAAGGGAAGGAAGAAAACCCAGACATTGTAAAAGCAAAAAGATCTTTGAAGAACTTAAAAAGTCAAAGAAAAACATGAGAGACTGTTTGGTACTTCAGTTTCTTCCTCTCACAGTCCAAAGACATGCTGGCGGGTTAATCGGCTTCTGGGAAAATTGGCCCTGGTGCGAGTGTGTGTGTTTGTGTCTGTGTGCCCAGCAAGGACTGATGTCCCATCCAGGGTGATCCTGCCTTGAGTCCATTGCTTGGCAGGATAAGTTCCGGCCCCCCTGCAATGCTGTGTTGGATAAAGCAGTTAAAAAATGGATGGATGTGGTGATATTCAATTACATTTTATATACTAAACTAATTTGAAAATAACAATGCATTGAGACAGTGTAGAATACTTTGCAGTTGCATAATGATATATAATATAAACACATTCATATTTTGTTACAGGTTCAGTGTATACATTACATAAATTAACAATCATGACAAATCTTTAGCAAATAATTTACCAATACATTCATTTACACAATTTTTCATTAATGCTTTCATTTTTCCATAATATTCCATATAATATATTGGGTTTTGTGTTTTTGTGTACCTGATCATAACAGAACAAGTAATCTTCTCTGTGGCTGCCAAATACGCAACAGTGCAGATGTATCCTTGGTAGCTCAGTTACTGCAGAATGACAAACAGCTAATATGAGGGGGCTGGGGAAGACAGCATTGACAAAAGGGTTTAGGCAGGCCTGTCCAAGCCTGTAAGCCTTTCAGAGTCTTGCTGTAATGCAAAGGCGCCATCATTCCAGATGTAAATAATGCCTCTGTGCAACCCAGGGCATACAGTGAACCCACTGTAGGTTATGGTTCACAACAAGAGCATTAATCTTCCAGAAATCCTCTTGCCAATTGTTATTCTCTCTTTTTTAGTAGGATGTTTCTTTCCAGTAGGATGTTCCTTTTAGTGAAATGGAAAAAAAATAATGATAGGTTAGCACAGTTTACATTCTGTGTTTTCTACAGCAACGAAACATATCCGATCAAGTCAGTTCAGGTCTGTGTATACTGTATATTTATCAGAGAGTGGGTTATAGAGTGGGTCATGGATATCTTCCAGGGGAAAAAGTTTTAGATTAACTTTTCATTCAGTCATAAAAAATAATTTAACTGGAATGTGGAAGTACTGTGCTACAATGAAGTTCTCAGCCTTAGCCACTGCAATCAAAGTACAAATATAGTACTAATATAAATTATTAGAGAGGCCAAATGGACAGAGGGATTTTCTAGCCTATCTGACCAATACCTTACTGATCCAATGATCTCCATCCAGCCATTTCTTGAAGGAAGCCAAAGTATCAGCTTCAACCACATGGCAGGTACTGTACGTTTGTTCCATACTAATGCAACCCTTTTTGAATTGTTTCCCATTCTCAGTCTTAAATGTACTTCTGTAGCAGTTATGCTAGAACGATAAAGCGTAAATACTGTATAATCTGACTACGCCAAGCAACCTGCAGAGGTTTCATTATACAATAGCTATAAAGAATATAAAGGGGGGAATTAAATCCAAGTTCAGCTTCTAGAGGTTTATTTGAGTCCTTCTAGTTTTTTAAACACTTGTGCTTCTTTCTACACTGATACCATTTAATGAAATACATTCTTCTGCTGCCTAAGGCATGTTGTTTGCTTTCGTCCTTAATGAACACCTGAGCGAAATATTAATTTAGTACATCTGTCATGTCCCTTTCATCAACTCCAAGTTTACCGTCGATTTCTTGGACATGCTTTACGTTATTCTCAATAATTATTTTGCATTAGTACTGAACTATCGTTTTTATTGTTTTAGCCTGCACTGCTCTTCACCTTCCTCTGTTTCCCTTGAGCTTTCAGATATCCTGACCCTGACCTGTGATTGCAATTCATCCTACTCCTTTTCCTTAACTAAATGCTTTTGTTCATAACTTTGCATTGTTCATCACCCATACAGTCATCTCTTAACTATAGCAGGGTTAGGAGTGTTTGTCTGCGTGTGTGTGGGGGGGGGTTCAGCTGTTCCCATCTCCTCTAACTCTAAAGATTATCAATGCCCCCTCCCAACCAGCTTTTCCCTTGTTTGAGCTTCCTCAAATCCAGATATATCAAATCCAGAACAGAGTGGTCCCAGAAGAGCACCTATACTGAGGCTATTTGGTCATTTAACTTTATCTTTTATAAAAGTATGTATTGGTAATTTTGCACAAGGACTTTATGATATTTCAGACAGCTAGGGCAGGATTCTGCTCAAGAATGAATGGAGTTCTACTGTATCTTCATTGTAATGTCTGATTGTATTGTATTTTGTATTTGATACTGTATGTGTATATAATGTATGCTTTATCTGAATCTTTTTTGTATCTCAGTTTTTTTTTATCACACCACAATAAAAATCACTCACACCTGTGACTAATCTTTCCCAGAAGCCAAATTAAAATACCAGTATGTTTTTGGATTGTGGGAGACTCATGTGAACATGCTGAGAACATACAAACTGGGCCCCAGCACTTCAAAGCAAAGCAATGCTGACAACAGCACTACCATGCTGCCCCATGATCATAATAATGAAAGCTAAAGTTATGTCGCTCATTGTTTATCCCATAAAATATCTCAGTTATAGACTTTATGCTGTCTAATACTGATCCTGGAGGATTGATGGATGGTTTGTGGTGCTCATTAAGATAACGTGCTCAGTGGGAATAGGTCTCTTTCTAGTATCAATATCTTGTACTTTATACTGTATGTTACATTAGTAGCAATGCACTTTCTAGGTGAATGAGCATGTGCTTAACATACACATACAGTACAGTATATATTTATATCTACAGTATATCTGGTATTAATGTAATAATATTATATTACATTACAAAAAACAGTATATACAGAATGTAAAACTGTAACAAGCTGACCCTATGACACCAATTGTTAAGAAACCTTTAAATTTTTTGTAATTAAGAAAATGAAAAAGAACATTGTGTAGATATTCCAAAACAAATTAATTTATCCATAAATAGAAACTTGAGCAATGTATTTGTGTGATGGTTTAGTTATTTCCTTTTTCTCACCCTATCCAGTCTTGTTATACTTGTCAGTGTAACCAGATTCAGATACTGTATCATCATCAGTTTAGATTCTGACCAGTGCTAGCTGCTGTGCTATCCACAGGGTAGTGACAAGTATGCAAATTATCTTTCTGACACACTGCCTATCTATGCACAAAACAAAAATATTTTTTTTCCTGAAATTACTCTATTTCTTTATCATCTCACATCCACAATGTCACTGTTTAAACACTCCCTACTATTTTGATATTATTTTTTATCTAAATATGATTTATTTCTGTAGAAGAAACACTGTTCTGGAATGTTTTCCCTCTTTCTGGACTTAATGTATTTGCTTCATCTCACATAGAATATTAAAAATGAATAGTTTTTAGCTAAGGCAAAGAAACGTTTACAAACAGGACACTCAAATAGTGTTGGGACAATAAAGAAAACACATTATTTGTTGCTGCTTTATAGTAAAGTAATTTAGTACCTTCAGATTAACATGAATGACAAAAGCAATGTAATATGCTTAAATTTAATTTTGTGTAACTCCATACTATACATTTGATGATACTGTATCATAACAAAACATACTTTTGTTTTTTCAGCATTTAATTGCATATTCATTTTAGGCAAAGGTCTACTGATGTTTGTGACCCATGTCTCACCATTCTCTGTAATCATGTGAGATGCTTTTCCAAGCTTTTTTCTGCAGCCACTTTGATCTCTTGCCTACATTCAGAGTGTTCTGATTTAAATCTGTTCTTTATTGTGTAAAATGTATCCTCAAATGGATTTAAATCTGCAGATTGCCTTGGACAGTCTAAGATTTCTCACTTTTTCTCCTTGTTTGTATTGGCTGTGTTTCAGGTTATTGAGTATCATTAACTGTCTTAATGACCCATACTGTATGTGACTTGCAGGTGATCAAATCCACTAATCAGTTATTGGGCAGAAAAATTGTACGAATTTTCTTAATTACTCCCATTCAGTGCATTGATTACTCTAAATTCAGCTGCCATATTATCAATTAAATTATCAACCACAAAACGTGCTAAAGCAGTGTACTGTATGTGAGTCTGTCAGTCATCTGTAGAATGGAGCAACTGTGATTAACCCAGGCATGAAGATAACCTGAAATTTAGTTCGGATATTTTTCTTTCAATGTGAGATAGCTTTCCTTTATTTTTGTAAATCTTGTGGTTAAGTATATGAATGAAACAAAGAAAATTAAACAATCAGCCGTACCTCTTTAAAACTAGTCCGTACTCTACAGCCGGCACCAGACTCTTCCAGCAGTACTTCAATTAAATACTTCAGTATCTCATATAATGTGCAGATTTTATTTCAAGTTTTTTTCTCTTTCCGTTTCATCCTTCTACCATACCACTCACTATGTGCGGGCTATCCATTAAAGTGGACTTGTTTTTATGTCTTCTATTAGACTACACTCATCTTTCCCTGCAACTCTTTAATGATCATATTTATCAACGTAGCATTAGAATGTGCCTTGAGCACATCTGGCTGCATTGCTACAACATCATCACAGTAATCTTGTTAGAGCAGAATCTCCCAAACTCCTCGTTGCTGTTGTTTTTGACCTCCAAGACTTGAGAGCATTACAGAAATGACCATTCCCTTGCACTACAAAGAATTTAACATAATTGTAAAAAATTGTTAAATTGTTTTGTTTTAACCAAGCATTGATAAAGGAATTTTCAAACAAAAGCAGCACACATATTCAATTGTCATCCCTTTTTGTTCATTGGTTTCATGGTAACCAAAAGAACAAAATAATTTACACTAAATCCTCAGTGGAATTTGTACCTCTTCAATGGGCAGCGTGAAAGTGAGGTCTGAGTTAGAAGTTGGATTAAACGAAAATCCATGATCACTAAGTAGCCTTGAGAGCAGATTTTCAGCAGAGGCCCAGTAATTTCTGTAAGTACAGTACATCTGGAAATCTACCCACAGACCAGCATAGTGTACTGTAGTTGCCTTCTCATAATTTGTTTTACTGCACTGTTTAATTGAACAATACTAAGTTAGGGAGATTATACTATAGCATACTGTACATCTAGACCACCTTGCTTAGATGGACTAAATTTGTAGAGCAAGGTTTTCAAAGTGAACAAAGTGTATTGAGTATGAACTGCCAAACCTGCATACTTCACTCAGAACTGGTTTTCCATCTTTTATAATCAATATTATATAATATAATATAATATAATATAATCTCTAAGGAGCTATGTCAACAAACTGGAATTATATCAGTTTAATGGAATTTGTTTTAATTGCTTTAGAAAAGGTCAGTTCCTCTGAATATACAGGTAGTTGATGAGGATGTGAGAGAAAATACAGCTTCTTGTCCATTGAAATGTAATTAAAACTCACCTCAGTTTGACATGCCAGAAGTGCTATGAGGTATAAAACTACAATATTGTTTACATTAATATAGAATTGTGAACTTAATTTTGCCAACTATACTTTAATTGTTAATTTAAAAATAGAAATGTAGTCATATCTACAGAACATTTAGGGACACTTTTACCTATTATCCCATGTTAGAAAAACTGCTATTGAAATTAAAAAATAACAAGGAAAATAATCAATCATAATAAATGAGATTAATTTGGGAAGGTATGATAATGACAGTATAAAATATTTCCTGAACTATACTATTTGGATGTCAAGTAGGAATATCAGATTGCCTTAAAAGTGGGAATAATAGGATACACCAACACCTGCTGTAAAAATCATCCTTGTTTTTTAAGCAATCCAGTCATTACGCTTGAAAAATTAATCACCTTAGAAACATTCTGAAACAGTGTTAAATGAGCTTAACTGTCTCTCATTTTGACTTTAATATGTCTCTTGGCACCAGTTTGAGTGGAAATAAATTCAGTACTAAGAAGAGGGAAAAAGCCAGTGCCTGGAAGTTTAGTCCTCTGAAATCATCAATGCCAAGTCTTTTTATCATAGCAGGTCCCATGTATAATTCAGAATGGGTAGTATGTATGCTAAGTACTGTACCTTCAGTTGATTTTTTGGAATGTTGTTGATTGCACACTTGCCTATTCTAGCTGTGTGATGTCCATAGGTTAAAAATGGAAAACCAGGGAATCCAGACGGCATTGACTGTGGTTCCTGGGGGAGAGACCATGAATCCCTCCTCTTCTCTACAGGGAAAAAGGCTAATATTCCCTCCTGTAGCCAACCGTATTAGTATAATAATAATGTTATTACTGTAACATTTTCTGTATGGTATTAATTTGTCTCTATTAATTAAAAAAAAACGTTTTAGTCATTCTGGGTTGAGACTCTGTACCTCTCTTTGGAATCCAAACTCATTTTAAAAAAGGGTAAAAAACTGAAAAGAGTCAACGCTACTAGATAATTGTTTTATTTTCACCCTAAAAGTTCTCTTGTATTTATTTAGGGGTGTTGCCAGGGGAGATGAAGGGTTGCTGTCCCTGAAATCTATCTGTTTCACCATAATTTCCCCTACGTTCTGATAACTGAGAAAGACCTGACTGGGCCAAGCAGAACCCCCCATGAATATAAAAAGATGCAAGTTCTCCAGCCTCTTGCCAAAGGTAAGAAGGACACCCCCTCCCTGTAAAATAAAAAGGCCAAAAACCACGACACAGATATGTACCCCCCTAAAGTCTGAAAATCCATTCAAATGCTGAGGTTTGAATATCACATACTGAAAAACATTTAAACCATTGTGAGGATGAATTTGTAGAATGGCAGGTCCATTTAAGAGCTTTGTGTAATTGTTTAACTTGCATGTCTGAGTCTTTCTACAACATGAATGTACTCTGATTAAAATGGATGCGGTTCTTTCTTTCTCATTCAGAGCAAGCAGCTTTTAGACTGCCGAGTGAAATACCAGTCCCCTCCCAGTTGATAAGAGCCCCTGTTTATTGTGTCAAGCTGTAGAACATACCGAAGGGTTTAGAGGAAAGATGCATAACTAAAAGCTTAATGAAGGATCTTTACACTCCCTACACAAATTATGTTAGCCATGTACAGCCTCTTGCCTTACTATATTTCTGTAGCCTCACAGAACAATATTACCTTAATTTGCACAGTAACGAGGCATGGTGCTATGCAAGTAGGAGGAAAAATAAATATGTTGTAGTGAGAGCTCATTATGAAGTGTTTCTTTCTACAACTGTCTTTCTTACAAAGCAGCAGCTGGTTGGCTCCCCTATTTTAACAATGCAGAATTCTCAGTTTTGGTACATAATTGATTCTTGTATGTAACTTCTATTTCTCACATTCTGATTATTGTATGATGAAGAACTGTTTGCCCTGAGAGGCATATTTAATGTGATTTTTGGGGATGTGGGGAATATGTCAGAGAATATTCTTAAATGCCCCCCCAAAAAGGGACAAATTTGCTTAAAACAAATGTATAAAGTTCTTTATACTCTGTGATGAACTTTGTTTTCTCAAACTGCAAATTACTTTCTTTAAGCTATGTTATCAGATTTTTTTTTTACATTGAACAGTTTTATTTGGACAATAATAATGGATAGTTATTTAATGTACTGGATTTATAATATTATTAAATGTTTAAATATGTATTATACATGCATACATATTAACATATTTATGTTAATGCATGAACTTATCATTTTAGGAATAAGAACAATATGTTTTCTGTTTATTGTCCACTTTCATCCACCCATTTGTCAGTAATTAATACATCTGCCATATTAAAAATAAAAATAATTACATCATCTCACTTGATATATTAATCCTAACAACAAAAATAAGGTTATATATCTGTAGGGTGTTTTTAATGTAAACATTTCTACTCATATAATCATATTATGAACACTAAACTGTGGAGCCTTGAAATATCATACAGTCAGGGCTACAGTAAAAGTATTCCCAGGAACGTGTCTGAAGTCATCAGAAGGCACTAACGTTACTAGTGTTCTCCAGAAGAGGCACAGCAGGTCTAAGATTATGAAAACTCCAGTGTCACATCAAAAATCATCCATCTTCATGTTAATGCTAGTTTATCACAACATGTACATCATTTTGTGCGAGTGCAGCAAAGATATTTCTAACAATTAAAATGAACTTTTAATTATTATTCATCTGGATGTTTTTGAAAACCCTCTTAAATGTTTTTATTATTTGGTAATTGTGATATAGCTGTGCCTCATGCAATTAGTTAGAGGTTCCTAATTCAACCAATATTATTGTTAATATTTTTTAATATTGACTACTACTGACTACTTTTATGTTCATTCTTTCATTGTTATTATTATTGAGCTTTTGTTTTTTTTTAGTTGCTTGTGCAGCTGTTATATCAAGAAAATTTGAGCTGCTAAATAAACTGACAGATCATAATATTGTTCTTCATCTGTATTTATATTGAATTTATCATTGTACTGTATATACACTGTGCAACACTTATAATGACCAGTGTATATTAATTTTAATGACTGCAAATTCATTCAAATTGAAATACTCACAATTTCCTTTTTTTTTTGCTGTAAGGATAAAAAGTACAATTGCAGCCAGGCAATGATAGTAACATAGTAACAGTAACAGCGGTATACAAGCCACTGTTGCATGACTGGGATGTGAAGGGTAATGTTTAATGATATAGTGCCTTTGTGGTAGCTGAGATCATGTGCTTAGTTTAAACAAACTAAGCAATTTTATAAATGCCATATTATTAACGACAGTATTACATTTATCAGTTAAGCCAGTGACAATCAGCTCTTGATCTCAGCTTTTGATCACAGTGGGCCTCTGAGGTTCATCTAATCCTGATCAAGCTCATTTGTTTATCTGCCTATTTTCCCCCCACTTTATAACAACATTGGAGTTAAAAGATAACTGGGAAACCTACAGGGCCATGAAATGTTCCGAGTTGAAACTTGGAAACATTTTCAGACACATGTTGAAATCGAAGAGGATAAATAAATGCATCTTACCAATACTTTTATAAGTGAAATTGTAAAATCTGGTCATTCTTCCAAAGTCAGCGGCTTACAGATGGTTTGTAAATCTTATGTTTCTACTTCATTAAAGCTTTAATTTAGAGCTGAGCATACATGATAATAAATGTAAGAAGATGAATCTCAAGTGCTGGAATCATCTTGAAGTTTCTACAATATTTAATCAAATGAATGAAAGGAATATCTTTCATCTTCTTATTTAGAATTCTACATATTCTTATTGTGTATCTAATTTTAAGTCTTGTCAAAGTGTCAAACAGGAATTGAATATACCCAAACGGCATGTTTGTGTTGCGCCTATATCTAAACCTGAGGGGAATATTCTGAAAATAAAGCTGCAGGGAGATCTCTTGCCGTTTCCATGGTGACAAATAATCCCTTCAGATATTATTACAACTTCCATTTAAATGACAAACACAACCTTTAAAGCCTGCTAAGACATGAATTATCAAAAGGGTGACTAATTGATGTATAGAGAAACTTTGGGGCTTCCAGGATTAGCTAGTGCTCAACACACAATAATGAGTATTTTGTTTGTTTCCTTGAATCTCATAAGTCATATATATACAAAATCTTATCTCCACCACCTTTCAGACAATGGGTGAATATCCCCTACCTGAATTACCATGTTCCTTTTGAAACATACTGTTCATATTACAGATTGTTACACAATTGTAAAACATATGGAGCTTCAAAAGCATGCACTTTCTGTGGTATAACTAAAAGTGTAACAATTTTATTTTTCAGATGCATCATATATTTTTTTTTTTTTTTACATCTGCCACTGAATCTCACCTGTTTTTCCTTTGTTTTAAAATATTCACAAGCCTGTTTGAAAATGTACTTGGAAGAAATACAGCATAAATGTTATTTTTAAGACTAATTAGCTTTTGAAGGATAAAATTATTTTAGCATTTTAGTTTTGGTGGACTAAACGATTATTAGGCTTTGCAATGTAAATTAAAATGCAGACCTGTGTTGAAATGCTATTCATCCTCAATTATCACAATGACAGCATTTACAGTACAGTAGGTGCGTTTGATTTCGAGAATGAAACAATGGACAACATTTCACACGAGGGCAAAATGCTTTGAATGACATCTTGTTAGATCGTAGTTGCATTATCACTTAAGTACAGTAGTTTATTGCAAACCGTATGTGGGATATGATACAGTATATTCTTTTTCAGATCCATACAAATAAAAACAACTTCATAAGGGATCATCATGGGCATTTTCTCTCACCTCACTGAGCAACTTAACTCTTTTGGCCCCATGGTGGCAGACTTCTGTTTGCCCAGCTGCTCAATGGCCCGCTCTAGGCAGTGTCCCAGTGCCTCCCACGTTTTAGTGAGAAACTTCATCATGTCCAAAGAGATACTAAGGGTTGTTGGAATGTATCTGTTGCCTTCTCCTGCTTGTTTGCCTTTATACAATTTTATCACCGAGTTGATTTGAAAGATCCTAGGTCTACATGATTGAATCTTTGCTTAAAAATGACCGTCTGACTGAGGGATCTGACAGAGTGGACGCATTTATTGTAAAGTCATTGAGCGGCTATTATTGCACACAGACAGGGGCCACTCTTCTCCTTGTGTGGCTTATTAAATTGATTAAACGTGTGTACATAATTTAGGCTTGCCAAATTTAAGGGTTTGAATACTAATGCAATCATGAATTTTTCATTTTTCTTTCATATTAATCTTCTTTTTTTGTTTTTTCTTTTTGCTTTGAATGTGTGGACAATGATATACGTATAGTATACTGTATCTGACTTGGTAATTATTACCTCAAAGTGTCATGATTTCAAGCGTTGTGAAAAGGTCAGAAAACTTTTGCAAGACACTATAAATGGAATCCATAACAATTGTGAGGAGCTACTTGGTTGTGTTTGTAGATTTTGGACAAAATATTAGTTTGCACTCAATGGTAGTTGTACACAAAGGGGTTTTTTGTGCTGTTAACTCAATGGGTTGTATAACAATCAAAGAAATACTCAGGATATTCCTTTAAAAGCAGCGCCATTCCTGAGACTCTTTCTAAGCTAGAGCTGTTTCTGCCATAATGATATAGATATGGAAGAGCTTATCAGAAATGCCCAAAAGCTGAAGCTGTTTTTGTCTAAAGCAAATAGATATTTAATGAAGCTCAGTCTCTGACAAGCACTGCATTCACATTCAGGACTGATTATGGTATTTGAAATATGTCCTTCTTATTATTTCTTTTTTCCCATTAAGATATCAGTCAGATAGATGAGGTTTTCCTATGCTTGACTCTTTACATTTGTTCTTAGTACATTTGGTCTTATTACATTCAGAAAAATATAGAGGATTCACCACAGTTAAAAATCTTATCTGACATACGTAGGGGGAAAACGGTTCTGAGAGCACAATGCTAAACAGCTATACTGTATTTATTTAGAATTAGCAACTCTGAAGATTCAAGGGTGAGATTCTATGTTGCCCAATAATAACCCACTAACTGTGCATCAACTACTGTATACTGTATAATTAGTATCCTGTTCATGCATAGTATATCTTCATGTTTCTTAATATCTTACGTTTTCAAGTTTTAAGTTGAATTTGAAGGTTTGACAGTAAAGTTGCAATGCTACTTTTTGTTATTGATCATGTATACTGTACGTTTTGCTTGTGGAGGGAAAGGTTAAGTAGTGCTGGCAGCTTTGAGGGATTTAAAAATGCCCCTTTTTAAAAAAAATATTTAGCCAGTAAACCATAACTTAAGATGCAGTAAACCTCCAAAAACTGTTTTAATTGCAAGATGGAATTTCCTGTCATTGTTTTCAGTTTAAATTTTGCAAGCATCAATCACTGGTAAGTGGAGCAATATTCCCTGACAATCTAAACATTTGCTTTGCATCTTTACTAAATCACTAAGTTAGTGGTGACTGAAGGTGAAGGGTAACCTACAGTATGTGATGAATCGGTCTATAGGGATAAAATAAGGGAAATTTCATCCTGTTTACTTTTTGATCATATGCACTGCTGACACTGTTCCCTTATTTCTGGCTGGTGCAGATAACTGTGGATGTTAGGGTACTGCTGTATGAGTTTATCTCTATTATAATATAGAATTATTTTGTAGAAAACATCTATTATGCTACACTGTTGGACAAATATTAATGCAAATGATCAGTGAAGAAATGTATCTGCAAATAGCTGACTATACCATGTATAAAAGATTGCCAGCAAACATTTCGTATCGTTGGTAAATGATACAGAGTACGGCTCAGGATTCTATCCTAGCTGGGATGTGATCATTGTCACTCATAAGATTAGACCATACAGTACACAGCGCTATTCCTAAAACACTGTACCTGTACTGTACCTCTGTACCAAAAGACCAGGTCCCCCACTGCAAAAGTATTATAACTGTCTAGTAGGGGAATAGTAGGGAATCCAATCAGGAATCAACATTGTTAGGGTCCTTGAGTTAAATGTTAGGGAAATGTGTTCAAGATTTTTTTTGTTGTTGTCTGTGGTTTGAACCCATACTATACTGTATATACTGTAAATGGAACACTAATATATGCAAATGCTCTGCTTATGATAAAACTTCACAGACATGTCCAATCGTAAAACAGATTGGGGTTTTTATGATCTCCCTGTGTTCATGCGGATTTCCTTAGGGGTGTTCCAGTTTCCTTCCACAGTCTGAAGACACACTGGTAGGTTAACTGGCTACTGTGAAAAATGGCCCTAGTGTGACTTCAAAATGCAGTGACTAAATAAAAGGAACCACAGCCAATGAACATGAATGGTGTAATGTTCATAATAGCATTAAAACCTTCCAGGATAACGAAATCAAAACACAATATGTGACCAATCAAAATACTGTAGCTCTCTACACCAAAATCAGTCTGTGAATGTAGAATAGTGGTGTACAAAAAAAAATATTTAGCTACTGTAGGTTACTGTTCTCCCCTGAAGATTTAGTGCTGTTCAGTGACAACCCTTCCCATACAGACTGATTCACACCAATTACACCATCTCTTTCTTTCACCCAAGCCTTCAATCACATTAGAACAAATTTCTTGACAAATTAAAAACATGAACAATATTCATATACTTAAAAGCAGTCTGAGCTTACCCATAATGAAATCTGCAAATCTATTCATCAGGGGCTGTTGTCAGCACTATATTACTTGCTGCATTGCCTTGCCCTCCTGCTGTTTTAATCTGTATTGCAATGGCAATTATTTCCATATCAAATGTGCTCACTGTTCTTTTTACATTTTAGCATAAAATACAGTAGGTCCCTCTATAGTACCCTTTTAATAGAGGAGGAAATACAATTTAATATACATCTTAATTGACAAAATGTAGAGTTTTTTGCCAATGTGTCAGTGTAATTCAGATGATTACAGTAAAACCATTATTGAAACTTGATCAAAGATTTCCAAATTAAACACAAATGTTGAATTTTCTTTCATGTACACAGAACCTTTATGTAAATTTAATTGCCATCACATACAGTATGTGTCCTGTGCTCCATTCATCTAATTCTTCAAATGTTTGAACATGTATGAATTTTAGAAATAATGCATTGTCATGGGTGACTTTATACCCATACCCATGGGTGACTATATACCATATTGATACCATATGAGAAATTATTTGATATGTTTTTACTTCAGCATGTAAACTTAATGTTCAATTGGATTTATGTCCTCTCTAAAATTATCAATTTTCTCCTTATGAACTGCTTTGTTACCTCGTTACCTACTCTTCCTCCATGCTTTAACTTTTCCATTTCTTTGACACAGATTTACAGTATCTGGGTCGCATCTGTCCATACGGTTTTGTTGCATAATTCTCCTAGATCATTTTTTATATTTTCAAAGAAAATTTAGAATTATACTTGTGGTCTTTCTTTGTCAATACATTATAAAGTGTTGATTGTGGTAAGCCTAATTTCTGTCCTGTGGTTTTGATTGATCATTTCTTTCAGCTTTGAAATTGCCTGCTGTTCTTTTACAGAAACTTCTTTGATTTTTGTTTTAACTGTTTACTACAGACTCTATACACTGAAGTCAAAGAGAGATGTGTTTATATAATGCTCAACTGTCTGTTATGATTGCTACTGTAACTTTCACAAATGCAAGACCGAAAAGTAAAACCTGTCAACCAATCGTCCCATTATAAGTTTGTTAAAGTGATGCAGAAGAGTAGATTCTAAAATTTTGAAGAGTTTATTTAAAATAAAAATACTTAGGAACTGCACTATTCCATCATGTTTTATTTAATGATTAAATAATTATTAAATGAAATTATGATTGTTACAGTTCAAAGTAAAAATCCCAGTTTTGACGTACACCATGAACACAGGGAGATCATAAAAACCCCAATCTGTTTTACGATTGGACATGTCTGTGAAGTTTTATCATAAGCAGAGCATTTGCATATATTAGTGTTCCATTTACAGTATATACAGTATAGTATGGGTTCAAACCACAGACAACAACAAAAAAAATCTTGAACACATTTCCCTAACATTTAACTCAAGGACCCTAACAATGTTGATTCCTGATTGGATTCCCTACTATTCCCCTACTAGACAGTTATAATACTTTTGCAGTGGGGGACCTGGTCTTTTGGTACAGAGGTACAGTACAGGTACAGTGTTTTAGGAATAGCGCTGTGTACTGTATGGTCTAATCTTATGAGTGACAATGATCACATCCCAGCTAGGATAGAATCCTGAGCCGTACTCTGTATCATTTACCAACGATACGAAATGTTTGCTGGCAATCTTTTATACATGGTATAGTCAGCTATTTGCAGATACATTTCTTCACTGATCATTTGCATTAATATTTGTCCAACAGTGTAGCATAATAGATGTTTTCTACAAAATAATTCTATATTATAATAGAGATAAACTCATACAGCAGTACCCTAACATCCACACCTAGAATAAAAACATAAAATGAAGGCCTTGTTTTGCAAGAGCTGTGTTCATCTTTTACAATTACCATTCTGTAAAGCAATACACTGTGGAGCTCTAACTAGCTGTTGCTTACAATGTGTAAATGGCTTTATTGCTCTTGGGAATGTTATATTATTTCACTGATGACTTGTACAGGGGGTTGATGGAAACAGGAAATTTACTGTTGTGACTTCTGACTTCTTTTACTGCTTCCAGGGTGTGATTGCAATAGTCCATTGTTTTTTCATAAAACGTCTTCGTTATCAATTTTAATAAACACTTTTGAGTTTATTCCACAACTCCAGATATCAGGAAGATCATCACAGAAATAGACTGTTTTAAGTGATAGTGCTCCCCAACTAGAGGGCATTGCTAGGTGTTAAAAGTATTTAAAAAACAATTGCAATGCTCAATATATACCAACTATAGAATGTCTACGTGAATAACTATAGAAATATGCCTCTGTAATACTCACCTGTAAGAGCTATTAATCATTTAATATGTTGAAAACTCCACAGTGTCCTAATGGAGAGGTAGCAGTGTCTGGAGATGTGGATTTTAAATGTTACCACTAGACTGCAGGTGCCAGCAAGTTGCAGGAGTTACTGTTCAGCCAAGAACCAGGAATACCTGATTTTGATTTATAATATTTTCTTTTTTTGTGTGTGTTCCTCAGTAGTTTTGTATAGATTTTTGTTCAGCATTTTTATTCACACTGGTTTTATTTTGAAACATTTTTGTTTCATTTCTTCTGCAAACAATTCATATAGCAGTAATTTGAATTATTTGTTGTTTATATCTTATATTAATGTATATATAATACAATATTTCTTTGCAGTGTATTGGAAAATGAAACCTCCTATCAGATAAACCCATTACTAAGTATCGCTTGTAGTTTTTAATTTGGCCCATGGCCCATTCTCAATGGCTGTATCTGTATCTGACTAACATACAGTATACAAATAACATACATATTTGTTGAAGATTTGACCTGAGAAAAAAAAGCCTTGGAAAACCAAAACAAATCCAGTCCACCTACTAATTTAGTAGAAATATTTCTGCCATTCAGGCATTTTTGACAACATACAATGTTTATGTGTTGTACCAGAGTAAACATTCATACCTGAATAATAATCTTTACACCCTTTGTTGTTTTAAACACCATTGAGTGCACACATTTAGTACAGCTCTGTCCATACTTACTGGATGTTTACTGAAGCAAAGCTAGTACCATTCAGTTTGGCATATATTGAGTTACTGTAAACCATAAAAAGATATTTCCAAGCTTAGTTGAATTAAATGTACAAAACACCGATTTTGGGTATGCTGTATTTCCTGGAGTATGTAGTTTAATTTATTTTTTAGTTAAATGTTTTTTTTCTGTAAAGTTAGCAAAATATTTTCTGCTTAAACTGAAAATATTCAACTTAGCCAGCATCACTAACTAGCTTTTATTGTCAGGCCTTTGTTATTCTTTTCTGTCTCACTGCTGGTAATGCAGCATGCAATTAAATTAAACATGTTCTGCTCCAGGTGGTGTTGTCAGAAAAGAATGGAAAGCATACTAATTCAAATGTTTGAAAAAAGATAGATATGCATTGATTTTTATTTTTTACTTACAATAAACTGCACGAAAAGGGAGAGAGTTCAGAATTTCAGCAGTCCAACATCAGATTTATTTCAACAATAAGCACTTTGAAGTCTGCCTTATCTCTCACAATGACAAAACAATTATGTAAAATGTATTCTGCAGTGCCAGTACCCTCTAAAATTCAACCTTCAGCTCTCCTTCTTATTATTTAAAAAAATGCCGACTGTGTGGCTTTAGATGTATGGTGAAGAATATTTAGTATTCATTTCCCACATTATCACTGTAATGAGTGCATTAAATTTTCTTTTTCATTGTTTATGTGCATATGTAAATATAATACACTACTGATGCACAAAAAAAATAAAGGTGAATATACAGTATTTAATCAAACATTTTGAACATATGCATCATACAAAGTCACAGAAAATGTAAACAAAAATAAGAAGTTGATGTGAAAATGTTAATACAAGGGGTATCTGGTTAATGACTCTCTTTCGGTGCATGAGCAGCCAGCTGCTGGAACATGCTTGTTCTTTGTGGTCTCCTGTTGATGATACTCATGAGTAGCGCCCAAGATGATAATGACCTGGACAATGTTTTCTTGCAGTCATGCCATTACTGTCTGAGCACTTGGAGATCTTGCTTTGTCACGTTGAAAGAGTCAGACTTTCTGAAAGAGTGGCTTTCAGAACGGGAAAAAGAAATCTGGCTCACAGATTTTGGCAATGCAGCTATGAGCAGAAAAGTTGACATCAAACTGGACCAAAACTGATATTGTGATACTGGAGATAGGAGATACTGCAGATGATTTTCATCTAGACAGCAGTCTTTCAGCTGATGCATTGGTTATTTATTTATTATTATAAGTCTAAAAAATATTGATTACTGATTAAGCAGATGGACATGATTATCATAGAACTGATTCCAGGACGTGTTCTGTCCCTCACCTACAAGGCTACTAGTTTGTCTTGACTCATCAACTAATTGTCAAAGCAGAACATTTCATTCCCTAGACAACTTATATTACATCAGATTTCCTACAATCACAACGATAACAACTATTTATGCAAAAGTGTGTATATCAATCCAAAATAAATGTCCCTGATGTGCTTAGAATACATAATGGAAATATAGGATTTTAACATTTAATTTCAGTAGGCTGGTCAAATTCTAAACACCAGAATATAAAGGGATTCTGTACTTAATACTTTGACATTAACTTGTCAGACAAAAGAAATGGCCCCAACACCCACAGTATCTGTTTATAAGGAGACAATATCTTGTAATCTCAGGATTGTAAAAATATTGGACTTTAAACAAAAGGTGGAATTAGCAGGATCAACTGCAGTGATCTTGGAGCAAAAGAAAAGGATACTAAAAGCCTCACTGAAATGCAAAACTGAATTTATTATTCATAGAGTTAGTCAAATACAGTATATTACTTCCATGGGAATACACTGGGACATTTACTAGCTCTCATGCTTGAGCACAGTGAATCTCTTTAATTTATCTCAGAGATACATTTTCCCTCTTTTGGGGCTGTCATGAAACTTAAACAAATGAATTCAACATTCTGTATGCTGTTGTGAGGACAGTTAGGTTGGTTGAGTGGATTATAGGACTGTAACTGTAGTTAGCAAGGGGCCAATGTGGGCATGCATGTTATAGTATGTGTACACATTTGCACATGGAAAGAAAACCTCGGGGGAAAAGCCAGGTTCCGGCTGAAAACACACACGAAAGACACAAACAATACAAGCTCGGTCACCTGCTGGCATTGGTGAAAAACTGAAAGAGATAATAGAAAGAAATATAAAAATATAAGTGATCCTACAGTCAGGACAGGAGACAGAGATAGAACATCACATCAATCAGGCAAAAATGTTCACTTAAATTAAGTTTTCCACAATATGTACTTTCGAATTTCTGTTTCATATTAATTATCTTTTTAGATTTTGTTTTTGTCTTTTACTTTTAATCTATGGATCGGGCTGGGTATGCCACAAATAGAAATAATGTGGAAACTCTGCAAGGTTAGAAGTTTGAAAGGTAGTGCATGTTTAATATAGATAAATAAAAGGTTTGCATGCAGATAGGAAAACCATAACATAAATATGCAATGGACACAGTGAGATAGAAGTGTTATTAAAAAAAAAGACTTTTTTTTTTAGATGTTTATGTTGACACATCATTTCCATGTTCTATCCAATATGAGAAAGCAATTAAAAAGGCAAACGGCATGTAAGGATTTATAGTTAAAAGAGCAGAATTTAAATCCAAAGATACAACAACTTTTTTATTCCAGAACTTATGTAATAAATATAATACTGTCTTTTATACATGCTTGAAAACATCATCTCTGGGCGCATTAGTCATTGTAGCCTTGAACTGATGCATGGCAGGAGCACTCAGTCAAGAGAAATGCGTTTGCATCAGTCACGACCTTGAAAATAATTTCATCTTTCATCCTCGGTATCAAACAATGTCCTCATTAAAATATATTTCAAGTGATATTGGTTAATTCCACTGTCACCTACGACAAAAGGTAAGAAATAGGTAATTATTTTCATACCACACAGTGCACTTGACATCTGTGTCGTAAGCACAGCATATGAAGCTAAATCACAATATTTCAATGTCAGGATAGGGCCAATGCATTTTTTAATGTGTTATCTTCTTATTTAAAGTAAAGCTATACTGTAGTTCCTTCTGTTGTAAATATCCATTTCGTGACTGTATCAAGATTCCTTGTCTTGAGAAACCCTGGCAAGCTTTTTAATCCTGATGTAAATACTTTCAAGAACAAATTTTTCCATTTATGTAACGTAGTCTATTTCTTCAAGTCTCCATACTGTATCTGTTGGTCAGGTTTGATTGCTGCAATTTGATCTTCGCAGTTATTTGTAGAAATTTACCGTAATTGAATACCTCAACCTATGTAAAATGGTACTGCTTGTACCGTAGGGACCTTCTCTTTTAACTTACCTGCATTTGTTACTTGTCAGGTGTAGAGCTTATTGTAAAATTATTTTGTTAACATCTAAATCCTTGAATCGCTGTTCAGCTCTATACTGAGATGATTTATTGTCATTTTACTCTCTCCGAGTTCATCCTGCTGCTCCAACAGAGAATTGTCTGCTGTGTACCTTGGAGACCTGACTGTGAACTGCAGGAGATGAAGTATTGTTAGCTTATGTGCCAAAATTGTGGAAATCCCTCCTTTCCTCTTTGTCTAAATGTCTACGTATTTTGGGGGATTTTAATAATTGTATTTGAATTATTGTTGCTGTATTGCACGCTCTCTATTGTTTCTCGGAGGCTGTCCTTTTCTAATTTTGGATTATGTTTGTTATTAACTATGAAGTTGATTGAAAATGATTGAATGATTACAAGTACAGTACCTCAGTAAGATTTGGCATTAAAATATAAAGTCCTAAATATCTGTATGCTGTTCTGCTAGGGTAATCTGGTCACTTATTCCAGGTTTCAAAACAATAAATCTTGCAGGAATATATTGTTTTATTATTTAATGCTGAATAATTTCACAATTTATCGAAGATGAAGTTTGTTGACAGCGTTAGCATCTGCTGAAATAATCATTATGGATCGATGGGTCTCATTAGATTTACCATTGGCATACTTATGTCCTGTATGCATCCAAAAACCAATTTCTTCAAAGAAGAGCAGCCAGACAGGATGGCCTTAATATGGGAACAGCTGATTTGTGGTCTAGGAATGCCATAGCACTATGGACATAAAGCCTGAATCTATTGAAGTTTGAACTTCAGCCCTTACCATTTATATTGGAAATATTCAGTCATGTGGACAGTTTTTCCACCACATCTGCATGAAGAGTAATGGCCAATACCCTCATCTACGAGGTCTTCATTTTCTACTGGGATTGACTAGTCAGATTGGATACTAAATAAAGTCTGTCTTTCTAGTGAGCCGATTTGTAGAGTTATCACTCCATAGTTTTACGTTGTTGTGTACCAAATTGGTATTGCTAGGATTGTCGGGTGTTGGAAAACAATCAATTTTCTCTTGGTCTATGGATGTAGTATATTAATAGTGACACTAGTTAATCTAACCAGGATATCTTTTGGAGGTTAGGAGGAATCTTTAACTAGGATACCTTTCTGCATTTATTGAGTCCACGCAATACATTATGTACTTGAGAAGTCAGCTCTTCAGCCTCTCTAGGATGTGGTTCAACATGACCCTTCTGGTAATTGCACTACCTGCGAATATAGATGCATGTTTTGTTTTCAGTGCTAGCAGCATCAGAGTTTATGTTCCCATGTGTGTCTTCTCTGTGTGATCGGTGAATGAAGCTGGCAGGAGAGTTTGGCAGGCTAGAGGCACACTCTGGTGTATAGTCTGTGGGTCTCTTGGTTTGTGTCTGCAGGTGCAGTTGTTGCGGGTATAAGGAGAAAATAAAGTGCATGACCCTCAGCACTCTTCTAATGAATCATTTTAAAAAGTTTCTTCCTTTTGGTGTTGTATTGCACGGGAATAGCCAATTTGTTCCTGAAGCCTGAATGCGTGAGGCTGCTGTTTTGCCAGTTCCCCTGTTACAGGGGCAGATGCGGATTCGATCCACTTCATTTCTCCGTTTAAAACAATGTAGTAGCTGGTGACGGATTTGTTTCACCTCATGGGAAATCTTTATACTTAGGTTTTTAACAGAGGAGCAGTCAAGCAAGTTTTCTTCTTTTAAGAACAAGCCGACTGCTCCTGCTTTCATAATGGCATGACAACAGCACAGGTCTTGTGGGGAATGTTGGCTGAACTAGAGCTGTGTTTGGATGTTAACTAATAGTGAAGGTGAAACTTTAGGTCTGGCACTGCAGGCCTGTTTGCTGCATTCTGAATAGATCCCTAGACAAGTCTTTTTCTTGAATATATAAAGAATTGGAATTGAATTACACAAACGGATAATTGTTGACCAATCTTATTATGTCATTGTTTGGTCACTGTCACAGTTTGGCTGCTGCTTCCTCTTTTGCTATTTCTTCTAGTTGTTTCTCTGCTGACTAGCAGTCATGGAACCCTGAACAGACCTCGGTATTCGCACAGAGTCCCCAGACACAATGATCTTACACCTTCACCTGCTACAAGATCTGGAATCAGCTCTTTCTGGTCAGTTTTCAGTGTGATTGCTAAAAGTCTCACCACATCTCCCTCTGACTTTAGAAAGGCATTCTCTAACTAAGAGCATACCTCCCTTCTTGAGCCCTATGAAGATCTCTTTAGTCAACACTTAATAGATTAACAATAAAGCATTGCTTCTTATTCTGATTTTAGGAAATAACTTAGACATACTCTGTGACTGAAGCTTGGCACAGTGATGACACATGTTAAATTTCTTTCACAATTCAACTCTCCTCAGGATTCCAATTCTTAATGCCCTAATACCCTGACCTGACCACACCTGTCTCTCCATATTCCACACCTGCCTCCTTCGTCCCCACAGCAACTGACATCTCTCAGCCTTCTTCCCTCCATGTTCCTTACAAGGACTATCCTTCTTGCAAGTCTTCGTCTGTCTTTCTGTCTTATCTGCATCATTGTGCTTGTAACTCATCCAGCAACAGAGTCTGTCTTCAGTTCTGGGTTTTTTCTCCAAGTTTCCATGGAAAACAAATCACTACCAGAGTCACCATGCCTTCTGTCTCCCACCAGAAAAAGCAGATGAGCTTTTTTGTAATTCTGTTGAATCCATTTTCTCCAAACTTGAACTCTGGATGTTTTTTGGTGATTTCACTGACTGTTGTTTTAATATTTTCCTTGACAGCTCATTTTATTTAAAATGCAGGTGTTTCTTTTGGCTGACATGTAATGGCTTGAAGGGAAATTACATGTTTCTTTTATTTAGTAGATTCTAAGTTGTTGATTTCGTCTTTCCAAATTTCTGTGTTATGGCTCTGATCAAGATTTTCTTGACTTGACAATGAAATCAAACAAGATAGTTTGAGAGAATATTTGCAGAATGTTCATGAGTATCTCATACCCAACAACACAGAAACAGAGACACCTGTCTGCCATTTGTCCAGATTTCTTTGTTTTGTTTTTTTTTTTAATAAAGAGGTTCATCTCAATACATTTGTTTAATTGAGCCAAGAAGGAAGAACTAAATTGATATTTAAAAATGAAATACTTAAGACCTGTACTTGTTGGCCATTGTTTCTCATGAGAGATTAATAATAGAGTTTATTGAAAAGCCCAGTTTAGATTTCACTCTCCCAATAGTTCTGGAGAGCACTGTAGTTCATTGATTTAAATTATTCTTAGTGTCTGCTGGTTTAGGTTATAGACAAGCTCTCAGTTTATTAATTTGTTTAATTTAATAGGAAATATAAAACACCTCCCAAAATTTGTTTATTCTTTTTTGTTAATTCTTCCATAGGAACCTTGTGCCTAAAATAAGGTAACCCAATCAATGTTAATCTTGTACCATATAAACATCAACTGATAAAAATCCTACACCTTTAACAATATTCTAGCATTTTCTTTGCCTTTTTAATTCTTTTCTTATGTTGTCTAGAAGCTATAAATGACATCAAAATAAACATGTAAGTCTTTCATGTATCACCTCTTTGACCTTACACTTTCAAACTTTACTAGGAGTACCTCAATGAGGCACAGGACTCACCCATTTATAGGAGTGGCTTTATTAGCTTACAGGTGGTGCAGTTCAATTAATGACTGAAGGGTGATAGCAGACACCTAAGCAACTGAGTTAATGAAATGGTTACAACGAGCAGGTTCCCTGATCAGGTTAACTGCTGTGCAATTAACCCATGGCAATTAAGGATAGTCAACAGCACAGTTATTGTGCTGATTATATAAAAAGATAATACTTTTGATTTCTCAGAAATTAATCTTGAATCAAAGCAGCTATGTTTTAAACACAAACTCACCAAAAATACAAACATTACAAATAAATGTTACATTAAAAATAAATATAACATCACACAACAGACATCAACCTACTATATATATTAATTTTGAATTTCAAGCAATGTGACTATTATTACACTGTCACTGTATCAGAATCTACATCACGGCTAAAAGGCAGAGCCTTAATCATAATACTGATCTCTGTGGTACTAATTTATAATCACACCAATTGCAGCCCTTATCTGCACACTCTGTTATCTATTAACCAATTTTCAATCCTGGCACGTACATTTTCCAGAATGCCTATCAGCTGTAATTTGAGAAGGAAATTAATAAACTCTAAATAAGGAAAATCCAAACGCACCATGCAGTATCTATGTGTACTGTACTGTACCTTTGCTGTGTGTTCAAGGTGTTAGTTAAGGAATACTTTTTCTAAACACATTTTAACTATCACCTAAGATCTAATTTCCATTTAGCTGGTCCTTCAGATTAGTTATAATTGTTTTCATAACCTTGTGTAAGAGGACATTGGGATCAGAAGAGATATAGACTTTTGTCTGAAAACCATATTCCGCAGAAGGTAATGGGGAATAACCCACCATCCTCAGTGGGCTGACCTTGTCTTGATGGGAGACAATAGTTGAGATGACAGTGTAAACCAGGATGTGAAGGCTTCTTATTTGGCTGCCATCCAGGAAGAGAGCAGACCCTATTCTGCAGAGAAGGTGAAGGGAACAGAGTGAAGCAACCAAGACACCAGCTTGGAAAGTTATGTATTTACAGTGCCTTGCGAAAGTATTCGGCCCCCTTGAACTTTTCAACCTTTTGCCACATTTCAGGCTTCAAACATAAAGATATAAATTTTTTTATTTTATGTGAAGAATCACCAACAAGTGGGACACAATTGTGAAGTGGAACGAAATCTATTGGATTTTTGAAACTTTTTTAACTAATAAAAAAATGAAAAGTGGGGCGTGCAAAATTATTCGGCCCCCTTGCGTTAATACTTTGTAGAGCCACCTTTTGCTGCGATTACAGCTGCAAGTCGCTTGGGGTATGTCTCTATCAGTTTTGCACATCGAGAGACTGAAATTCTTGCCCATTCTTCCTTGCAAAACAGCTCGAGCTCAGTGAGGTTGGATGGAGAGCGTTTGTGAACAGCAGTTTTCAGCTCTTTCCACAGATTCTCGATTGGATTCAGGTCTGGACTTTGACTTGGCCATTCAAACACCTGGATACGTTTATTTGTGAACCATTCCTTTGTAGATTTTGCTGTATGTTTGGGATCATTGTCTTGTTGGAAGATAAATCTCCGCCCCAGTTTCAGGTCTTTTGCAGACTCCAACAGGTTTTCATCCAGAATGGTCCTGTATTTGGCTGCATCCATCTTCCCCTCAATTTTAACCATCTTCCCTGTCCCTGCTGAAGAAAAGCAGGCCCAAACCATGATGCTGCCACCACCATGTTTGACAGTGGGGATGGTGTGTTGAGGGTGATGAGCTGTGTTGCTTTTACGCCAAACATATTGTTTTGCATTGTGGCCAAAAAGTTCGATTTTGGTTTCATCTGACCAGAGCACCTTCTTCCACATGTTTGGGGTGTCTCCCAGGTGGCTTGTGGCAAACTTTAGACGAGACTTTTTATGGATATCTTTGAGAAATGGCTTTCTTCTTGCCACTCTTCCATAAAGGCCAGATTTGTGCAGTGTAAGACTGATTGTTGTCCTATGGACAGACTCTCCCACCTCAGCTGTAGTTCGCTGCAGTTCATCCAGAGTGATCATGGGCCTCTTGGCTGCATCTCTGATCAGTCTTCTCCTTGTCTGAGCTGAAAGTTTAGAGGGACGGCCAGGTCTTGGTAGATTTGCAGTGGTCTGATACTCCTTCCATTTCAAGATGATCGCTTGCACAGTGCTCCTTGGGATGTTTGAAGCTTGGGAAATCTTTTTGTATCCAAATCCGGCTTTAAACTTCTCCACAACAGTATTACGGACCTGCCTGGTGTGTTCCTTGGTCTTCATGATGCTCTCTGCGCTTTCAACAGAACCTTGAGACTATCACAGAGCAGGTGCATTTATACAGAGACTTGATTACACACAGGTGGATTCTATTTATCACCATCAGTCATTTAGGACAACATTGGATCATTCAGAGATCCTCGCTGAACTTCTGGAGTGAGTTTGCTGCACTGAAAGTAAAGGGGCCGAATAATTTTGCACGCCCCACTTTTCATTTTTTTATTAGTTAAAAAAGTTTCAAAAATCCAATAGATTTCGTTCCACTTCACAATTGTGTCCCAATTGTTGGTGATTCTTCACATAAAATAAAAAATTTATATCTTTATGTTTGAAGCCTGAAATGTGGCAAAAGGTTGAAAAGTTCAAGGGGGCCGAATACTTTCGCAAGGCACTGTATGTCTGTTTTCCCTGAGACCCACATTTTGTAAAGTTTCCATTTTGACATCCCAACCCCCAAGTATCCCAAACTTCATTCAGTTTCATTACCCTTTCTATGGCTGCATTAGCAATTCCCCAGCCTATGGCTACTACCCCTGTCTTAAACATTTCCTGGAAGAGTTGTGTTAATGGTTTGTGAATAATATCTCCGGTTTCCTCAAGGACACTAGGTAGAATTTCAAATTCCTTTGAAATACATTAATCTTGAGTACTTCTAGTACCTGAAACACTAATGCTTCTTCTATCCTTAAATTAGTTGATATATCAAAAACTGTTGCATGATGTTCAAAGATCCATACACTTTTAGTTATTTAGTCTTTCAGAGACCAAAACATATCAGTGCTTTTCTACTGAACTATCAAGGAAGTTATGTTTCATACATTACATTTGCACCAATTCATCGTTGCCTTTAAATTTCTAAACATGTCTGAAAGATGCAAATAACATTTTTCTATAACTACAGTATATAACTTATATGTATGATTGATTTGATTTCTTTGATGTTCATTTGTTGTTATTGAATTAAGTTGCATTAAGTTGAACCCCCTCCAGCCAATGTCTCCACTCCTTGAGCGATTTTAACGGCTAAGAGTTTACGATTCCCCACATTGTAAGTAGGGTTCCAAGGTTCATGGTAAAAAGGCAAGAGAGAAGGTTTCTAAACCAGAGAAGGGCTAGGCAGAGGTCGAAGTCGAGTAGCCAGATCCGAGAGTCAGAAGGAGGAGAGCAACGAGTAGGTTTCCAAATCCGAGGGGCGAGACAGTCGAGGGTAAGTTCTGTGGTCGGTAACTAGGCGTCAGAAGGCAAAGAGCTACGAAGGCGAGGCAGGTGAACAAACATACAACCAATACCAGGCAAAGAGCAGAGGGTTCAGAAGGGTTTAAGTACTGTGTGAGGAAGAGAGTGCGTTGATTGAAGAAGTGTCGTGGTTGGCCGATTTGCAGGGGCGGTGTCGTTTGGCAGAAGTGCTTAGGGCTGGAGTGTAATTAGTGCGGGTGCGTTTCCGTGTGAGAATGCTGTCTGCAGAGGGTGTTACAGACAGCTTCTTCAAAAAAAAGGAACAGGGATGAAGAATCCCCTAGTCCCCATGTCGCCGAGAGAGGACCACCCTCACACCATAAGCAGAAGCATGAACCTCAACCATGAAAGGTAGAGATGGATCTGGGTGTCGAAGAAGTGGTGCTGTTGTAAACAGGTGTTTCAACCTAAGGAAGGCTTGGTGGGCTTCCAGGTTCCATTTACCCATGTTAGGACACTTGCGGGTGAGGGCGGTGAGGGGTGCAACCACAGAGCTGAAATTGCGGATAAATCGACGATAAAAGTTGGCGAACACAAGAAATCTCTGAGCCTGTTTCAGGTTTTTAGAGGGTAAGCAGGTAGTAATGGCTGTAATTATTGAGGAGTGTATTTTGATACCGTGAGGGGAAAGAACGTAACAGAGGAATTGAACCCCAGAAACATGAAATAAACACTTTTCTAATTTCTCATAAAGCTTGTTCTGGACAAGACTTCTCTGACGTGGAGAACATGATCCTGTTAGTATGTGAAAAGATAAGGATATCATCTAGGTAAATCAGGACGTTGATGAACAAAAAGAGAGGCTCCAGAAGTGTAACGCGAGGCAGAAACGATACTGACTCTAGGAGATGAGGTGCTGCGGGAAAGGCTCTTGGGTCAGAGGGAGCAACGAGAGTGAAGGTGGTTAGAGGAGCTACAATAAATCCAACAACCCTCACGAAGACTTTTGCTTCTCTCTTCTGGTGACAGTTGGCGACCATTATCCTGTCAGTGTGCTGGAAGTGATGGGGAAGGCTGAGGCCAGGGAGGGGGGGCAGTCGGAAGAGACTTGTCAGCTCTTCGCTCCTGATGCCTGGTATCGATATCGACGAACCAGGAAAGGGAGGCTTCCAGAGAGGGAAAGTCAAGGAGGAGATTGATGAGATGGTCTTTCAAATCTTCAGACAATACCTGGCGGAACTGCCGAATGAGTGAGTCTTGGTCCCATGGCCAAGGAACGGAATTCAGATATATATTGTTGGAGACTACGATGGCCCTGTACAAGGACGGAGTGGTGGTGTGCAGCAAGGTGGTGCAAATGAAGCTCCCCAAACGCTGATTGCAGGGCATCCTGGAAATGGACTCTGGTGCATTTCTGATCAGGAGAGCCGTGGCCTAGTTCAGGGCAAGCCCAGAGAGGTAAAAAACAATGTATGCAATCCGTTCTTGGTTGGAGGTTGAATCTGAAACATCATCCAGTAATGGGCCAGGGAGCCATGACAATTGGCAGGGTCACCATTGAATTTTTCCGGAGTGGGGAGGGGCAGCGGGCTAGCGGGTGCAGGAGGAGGCTGAGTTGGAACAGCGGGCCGTGACCGGCTGGGTTGGTGGGGATCAGGTCACATGGTCAACTAGCTGCTGTACGGCTGCCCAGGTGGCCCAGGGTCAGAGTGTTGCTGAAGGAAGGCGAAAGGGTCATTCTGACCCGTGGGGTTCATGTTGTGTGTAGTATTATCAGTGTTAATAAATATTTGTTTGACCAAGTGTGCCTAAATTATTGCTCTTTTCACTAAAGCTGTACCAGAGAACAAAGAAGTCATGTACCTCTAACAATACCACCACTCAGGTATATTCGTGCCAAAATTTCAGGGGTCAAAAAATGGTGGGGGTCATGATTATTTAATTTAATTACGGATTAACTCACTCTGTCATTTCTTGTTTTTTTATTTTTGTAATCTCCCATTTGTACCATTATGATGTCTCGCCATCTTATTCCTTTGACCAAGAATCAGCGCTGACCAGCTCTGGCTGTAGTCAATTATCATTTTATTTCCAATAGCTTCTTTAAATAAAATCCTACTGACTTTAATGTGCAGTGCCAGCAGTTGTTCTAAAACTCAATTTGCAAAAAATAAGGAGAACGTCAAAGCATGAAATAAACAACGAAGAAAATTCAAGCTTAGAGAATTCCAGCTGCTTGCAAAAAAACAAATAATCACCCGGAATTCCTACCATAACCAGCAGATAATGACTTGGGTCTTGAACATTTTCTGTGAAATAAAGGGTTGACCTATGCTGGGGAAAAAAGCTGAGGCACTGCTTTCCTACTGAGAGTCTTGTAATTCTCCATAGTGTTTGATGCATCTCTGCCATTATGGTAATTATACAAAAAGACCCTTAAAACATTTGCATTTACAAAGATTTTTTTCATATTTCAGTTTTCCTAGCGTTTTTATTAACAAAGAAAACACCTTTTCCTAAAAATGAAAAAAGGTATTAAAATATATTTGTTTAATTTGGATAACTTAAAAAGGAAAAAGGTATTTAAAATTCTATTTTGAGCTCTTTTAAAATGTGATTCATAAAAAGGTGTTTTTTTTATCTTGGCAAGGGTTTTTCAACAATGTGAAGCAGCTTTGCTGTTTCCAAATGCAGTATGGCGGCCTGCTTTCAGAGGTTTTAAGAGTGAATTCAAGATTGTGGATGAATCCACACTTATTAATCATTCTTGTTTTCCAAAAAAGAGAGGGAACAAACACCTGTTACCTCCTTAGGTTGCCAGCTCAATTCAGCTCAAATCTAGGACATGGAGCTGCAAGTCCCTCTTAAAACTGTAAGCAAAGTCATAAAGAGTTCTTTTTGTTTTACAATCAATTTATATTTGTGATACATTGATAGATTAATATGAATGATAAGTCCAATATATTATTTATTTTAGGATACTTCGATGCATTCATTTGGTCATACTGCATAACAATGTTCAACTCAGTGATTTTAAATATTGAGGCAAGTTGGGTTTAGGTAAATTTCATAATGTACAGTAACTGGCACTATTTAGCTGAAATCTGAAACCCATTGAGTTCACCAAACTCTTCTGTAAATATTATTAGGGATGGCTCTGGAACTGGTTCAATTCACAGTACATGTATATTCATTGATGATGTAACTAATGATGGTTGCAGCATAATTAATTCTAATGATACAGAAACATTTGGCTGCGTATGTAAAAGGTAATGCAATGCCATTATGTGTGCGCTACACCATGCAACATGGTACAATCAAAGAGTTCATCGGAAGGAAAGAAGTGGAAAGTCATAGACTGGACAACTCAATCTCCAGATTTAAATCCAAACCAGCAGGCATTTTACATTCTGAAGAAAACAAAATTAAGTCAGAACCCAATAGACAAAGGCTCACAGTGGATGTAGCAAAGAACTTGTACAAATATTTCCACATAGAGTTTGATCAGCTCAGTTTTTCACAGACTATTGTACCAAAAACCTTGGCTAAAACAAAACTATTCCAAAAGCTGCCCAAATGATTCCAAATTAGGTTGAAATATTTAAAGTATCATTTTAAGTATGTGAAATGTATCTGCAGTCAAAACATCTGTTTTCAATTTCCAGTATTTTTGTATTTTTTTGTAACCTGCTGCTGAAATGGTGTTTAAAATAAACGTTTTGTGCCGTTTGCATGTTAGCATTACAATTACCACTAAAGTTTGGCTGAACTTATAATTGTATCTGGTTTTAAATGCAAGAAACAAGAGATTTCAGCAGGTAGAACGTATGTTTTAAATCTTTTCATTTTTGCCTATTTCTGTGAGATGCACGGCTTAGCAAAAACTGCAAAATTGGGCCAAATTTATTTTGAGAGGAAACTACTCAACACTTTTCCTGCATTTCAAATGCATTCTAAATCATCTAGCTGTTGTTCAACCCTAACTCTAGCTCGGCCACTACTACTGCATGCATCAACATGTACTGTACTATACACTGTACTGTACATGTTGATGTTGTTTCAAAGGGATACACATTCACATCGTGTTGTACTTATCATTTACTGTATATTAATCTCATGATCACAAACAAAAAATTGCTTGTCTGCACACCAAAATAACATTTTTGACTTTGCTGTTGAGATACTTTTGTAGAGTACGCTATGTGTTGCAACTGAATGTAAAACCTCGTTCAGTGGTTGAAAGGTAGGATATGTTCTTGCAAGAGTGATCAGAGCCCCGGGGAGCTGCAAAATGGGGCAACTTTTTGAAGACATATAGGAAATTGAGCATAACATTGTTTTCTTCATGACCAGGACATAATGCTTAAGATCAGGACATTTCTGGAAAAATAAAGACCATAATTAATTTTGGAAACAAATCATTCTTAAAATTAAGTGGATCATTCAAGTTCGGGTCAGTTCTCGAGATCCCAGGAAAGTAAAAAAAAGAATACTCTTGATTGAATAAAGCAGAAGGTTTATTCACGCATGTGAATACACAGACAGGCAGATGAACAGAAATATTAAACTAAAGTCTAATGATTTCTTAGGTAAAAGCAAAGACTTCAGAACCCATATGCAGAGTAGCCTCAGGCCCTAGCCAATAAAGGGTCTACAATTCAGCCAATCACCCCAGTCAATGCATTACAAAGTGAATTAATTAATTTGTAAATATTAATGTGATCTTTAGCCACAGATTGAAAAACTGGGGCAGAATTATCCTCATTGCAGATTATGTTATGCTCGTTAGTAATGAGCGTTAACCTAAACTTCTATACTGTACTCACTATTAGTTAATTATCCATTAATCTGAAGTTTGTGGCCATACTGGTGTTTAAATTTAAGGCTTGTATACAGCCTTTATACAAGCCACACTATATTGGTTGTCTGTCATAAGACTACTAATAAAACTCAGGCATTGAAATATTGGCATCCATAGTGTCTCTCACAAAGACAATTTGGAAAAAAAGATGAACGGCATATGTTACCTTTATCTTCTGCCTACTTTTGCATGACAATTAAAGCTGCTGTTTCCCTTTTTTTCTTTCAAAAAATTATTGAGCATTGGATTTTTATTCTGCTGTTCCTTCCTCACTTTTCTCTTCCCCAGCAAACCTTTCAGAGGCGACCTTTCACCCCTGCCTGGCGGTTTTCTGTGCGCTGTGTGATTATTTCACACAATAGGCTGTTATTATGCGGCACTCCTGGTAATATCATTGTGACACTTCAGGCTTGGAGAGCTTTCAGAGATGATGCGTTCCCCGCCGTTGGCACTTGTTCAGGCTGCCTGGTGAAATAAATTGATTTTTTATAGTTGCTCTGGAGCGTGTTTAATGAATCTGTTAGTAGTTGCTCTCCACTTAAACCTTTCTTCTCCCCATATTTATATATATATTGCACTTTTTTCTTTCTCTTTTAAAAAATAAAGAACGTTGCTTTTCACGAAAAAAAGCAACAAAAAACACAAACAGCCAGCTTACACATTGCTTAGCATGGCTCAACAGCGATGCTATGATTCTCCTAGTACAGACAAACTACACAGTGTCTACAGGGAGCTGGCATCTCAGTAGATTAATGTACTGTGTTAGTGTGATTTTCAAGTGCCTCTGGGGCATACTGTCCAATCTAGCCCAGACTAATGTGTCCCAACATTGTTCCAGCCCAGTGCCTGTAGCATAAAAGTTGCCATTAGGTACCAATTAAAGAAGAGGACATGTTTTTTTAAGGATCTGGTAGTTTGTGATGCCTCTTTGCAAAGAAAATTACATAATTTGTCTACATGGGAGAACAAAAGCAATTGTAACTAATTCACACTGCAGCACACAGTAAAGGTCCTATCTACTATTTAAGCTATTACTTAATAGATGAAATATTGGCCTTCCTTGCTTTTACTCTCCTTTTAGCTAGAATGCATGTGACTAGAGTATCTGGGAATTAACAGCAGTAATCATTCTTTGGCAGTCTTTGATTTTATAACTGGCCAATAAGTGTCACAATATTGGTATTCTTAGCATAGAGTCTCACATGACTGGAATGGCTTGGAAGGCTTGAAAGCAATGGGCAAAAAAGTATATGGAAGATAAGGTGTTTGCTTGGCTGCAGGGGGTATGAGAGAAATTGGAATTGTTAAGTTTATCTTGTTAATTAAGTACTTGGTAAAGAATTAAGAGTAATCAAGAGTCCAGAAACACAGGATAGAAGACAGGTATGCAGAAGCAGGAAAAAGCAGAGAGAAAGGGAGAAGAAGCAGGAGGAAACAGACAGAAGAAAGAGAGAGGAGAAGAAATGTTCCAAGATATTGCAATCAACCTTAAAATGAATTCTGTCAAAGTATTTAAGCCATGTCCTGTCTGAGCTTTAATGTTGCTAAAGAAAATGTATCCTCCATTGGATAAACAGTAAAATATTTCACCCACAGAAATACAGAGTATTCAGCACTTGTGTAACTGTTCTAAAACCTAATTTGATAGGCCTCTCAATTAGAAATGGTAAAATTGTTATATATTCTTGAAATTGATCAGCCAGGTACACTGTAAGTTAGGAGAGCCCTCCCTATTGAGGCCCTTCAGAAATCTCATGACAACTGAAATTTGTACACAGCTCTAGAATTGCATGACTGTTCAATCAATTAATGTTATTTTTGCTGTAAGGCCCATCACAACAGTTTGCAAACATGCACTGATAAATGATTAGTTAATTATGCTAGTTATTATTGTGTGGCAGCAACTGACCATGCAGGCATGGAGTAGAGAAAAACAAAAACCCACTGTGGCAGTAAATAATCCTCCCGGGGTGTTAGACTTGTCTTATCAGCCATATCACCCTGCAACTCACAACTGGCAACCCACTGAAGCTAAGCAGGTGTGAGCCTGGTCAGTACCTGGATGGGAGACCTCCTGGGAAAGACTAAGGTTGCTGCTGGAAGAGGTGTTAGTGGGGCCAGCAGGGGGCGCTCACCCTGTGGTCCATGTGGGTCCTAATGCCCCAGTATAGTGATGGGGACACTATACTGTAAACAGGCGCCGTCCTTCGGATGAGACGTAAACCCGAGGTCCTGACTCTCTGTGGTCATTAAAAATCCCAGGGCACTTCTCGAAAAGAGTAGGGGTGTACCCCGGTGTCCTGGCCAAGAAAAGCGCTATATAAGTGTAAGCAATTATTATTATTATTATTAATTTCTAGTGGTTGCTGCTACAACTTCATTTAAATATGGGGGAGGGTGACAGAGCAGCCAAATCTGGAGTGTCAAGAATGGGTTAGTTCACCAGGGGTGGTGTCAAGACATAAACAGGAAGAAAGGGTATTATGAAAATGCGCAGGAGGTTATTCGAGGATTGGTGTCACCTCTTGGAAGACGGTTTTCATTGCATAAGGGTTCGGGTAGTAGATGGTGGTTGTCAACTCTGGTTTGGGTTAGATGCCCACTGCCACTTTGTGACATAGGGAAGCACAGTATCATAGAGAGACTCCTGATTAGTGTGACCGTCGCGGTTCTGCGGTTCCCGTATCCGAACTAGTTTCGCTACACCCTCCCCTGCAGGGTTATTGAGAGAGGCAGAAGGCTCTTGATGAGTACCAGCCTCAGTGATTGCCTTGTCGGCCCACCAGTAAGGTAGAGCTGCCATGTGGGAACAGCTGAGTTCAGGGAAAATTCCACTGCCACTAATTTGTATTGTAGAAGTAGGGGGAGGGCTACCAGATAACGAATCAGTTTTGTGTAGGAAAGGTTAATACAATAAAGTTGGTCCAAATTTTACCTTATTCCCAGTACGAAAAAGGGGATTAACCTTGTATCCTCCAGGTTGCTCTGTAGCTCAGAAGGCGTACTTTAAAGTCCATTCTATAGGAAACTGGGAGCCAATGTAAAGATGTTAAAACTGGTGTTATATGATATGCTTGTGGTTTTTTTGTTTGTGTTAACAGACTCGAAGCTGCATTTTGAACAAGCTAAATTTGGAATAGTAGTGTTTCGATTGCAACACTTTGATCTTGATGTTAATAGCTTAATATTAGATATTGTATGCCCTGAGCTAAATAAAATTACCGTCCTAGAAATAAATCTAAGATACAGAAAAGCTACACTAGACATGCTAGAAAACTGCTGTATGTGTTGAAGCATTGAGGCTCAGCCTATAGCCATTTATTTTTAAAGCAGTCTCAGGTTTTTTCCTAATAGTAAAACCTCTCTTTTATCTGAATTTAACATGAGGAAATTACTAGTTATCCAATTATTAATGTCAGCAAGGTAGGAGGATGGATTTTTTATGGCTGAGTAGTCAAGGGTTATCATAAACAAACACAGTAGTATGTCACCAGAATAACAATAAAAAATTACATTATCTTTCCTAGTGGTTTTTCCAAGCGTGAACATATATACTGTAGAGAGAACGGCATAGGTCCGAGCCCACTTAACATCATAAGAGTTCTGTTCCCTTGTAGGGAAATCCTGTGTTATCAACCACAATGTTCAGGCATGAACTAGACGTGACCCAGGCAGAGGTGGAAATTTAACAGTTAATATATAACATACTAATATGCACACTATACATTGGAATTAGTACTCTTTTCTCTTAACTAAGGGAGCCCTGTAAGGCCACAATACTCCAATGTATCTAAAAGCAGCATTTACAGTACAAATACATATATAGTTATGTACCAATATAGTATAACTATTCTCTATATTTCCTTTAACTGTCCTTAGCCATCATGCTCCAAAAGTAAGTCTTGCTGCAATAGAGGTTGATAGACGTTGACTCAAACCTATAAATTAACATTCAGCAGTACATGGAAATAATCATTCCTCTGGGCATTTCATAATTGCCTTTGATGCCACCGATGGATTAATTGTTTAATAATAATAATAATTGCTTACACTTATATAGCGCTTTTTCTGGACACTCCACTCAAAGCGCTTTACAGGTAATGGCGACTCCCCTCCACCACCACCAATGTACAGCATCCATCTGGATGTTTATAAAACTTTGCTGGCCTCTATGGCCTTTTTCAAATAGTTTCTAATGAACAGGTCGCCATACACTCAAATAAAATGATGTTAAATCACACAATCTTCTTTAATCTATCTTTTACAGAAATTGTGCTACTATTTGCAAAAGAGTTAGAAGACTGGCTGACCATTTCAGGGAGTTTGTCAGGGCAGTGAGGATCAAAGATCTCACCAAACTTCTATATCTCTATTTTTCCTCTCCTTCTTTCCTAAAACAATGATGAAACAGTGACCTTTCTACATGTGTCCTTTCATAGTGTTTTAAACACTACAATACTAGAAAGACATGAAAAGCCCAAATTATCTTCACACTTAGTTACACATTCCAACAGCACAGAATAATTGATGGATTTCTTTCTCAGTCTCACCATTTATTTGCAGTTTGCTGCCTTGACACTTTTCTTGGTATTTAGTATCCAGTGTGTATCTCTTTTCTGAGTTTCTCACCCTTTCTTAATTATCATACTTGACCCCTCCTCATTTCCTCATATATTTGCTCTCTCCAGCATTCCCTTTTTTACACCATTACAACCAGTGAAACTGCTTATGCCCATTTAATAATAGAGTGTGCCTGTGTCTTATTTAATGATGACCTTACAATCAACAGCTCCCTTATTGTTGTTAAGACATATGAACAGTACAAGACGTGCCTTCTTTTCTTGGTTAGAAACACATAATAATAAATGTTTGCTTATGACCCTTCTATCAAGTCTGTTTTAGCTGGTACCATTTGGTAACGATTTACCTAAGGTCCTCACCCAGCTTCTTTGTGAGAGAAACCAGTATCTTGGCACCAGTAACAACGTGGCTGGGTAGCTTGTTCCATACAGTCACCACCCTTTGCATGAAGAAGCACCTCCTTACAGATGTTGCAGGCATCATTTGTAAGTTCCACTTAACTCACTGTAGCTATGCCTTTGCCAATTTAGTTTTCACTCCAATAGTGGAATAACTATCTGCATGCTTAATTGACTATGACAAGAGAAAGACAACACAGCCCTTAACCCTAGAAATCTGTTACAACTTTATGAACTTAATTGTATCTATTTTTATGTGAGCTATTTATTTTTGGCTTCTCTTCTTGTGAGGCAGGGCTGAAGGCAATCAAGTTTAAGAGCAGTTCTCATTTTGTTAACACTATTGGGCAAACTTTGATTGTTGCTGGCATTTCTGTTGCCTCGACAGATGACACATCCACATATGAATTTTGCTTTTTGCAAATCTTGAACAACCCAATATTTTGAGTTGCCTGTTCAGAGAAGCATAATTAATTTTCTTACACAAAAAATACAGACAACTAATATTACTGCACTGGACAACGTAAATGTAAGTCTATCAGAATAGTTAAATGTGAGACCCAAAAACTAATCCACACATACAGTACAGGTACTCAAAAAAATGCAAATTGTGGCTATTGTGCTTTAAACAGGGTTTGAAGTCTTTGAGCTTTTAAGGAAGGTCTTGTCTTTCAGCCATAGACTGTCAGCCTGTGACAGTGACGAGTAGCTTTGCTTGTTGGCTGGCAGCTATGTTGCGTCACATTGCCACCTCTCACTGACTTCTGAATTTAATAATTCAATACTGGGAGCTGGGCTCATACGTCAGGGACCAACACAGCCCTACTGTGCTTACTTGCAGCCCGGCGTATGACATAAATATTTTCCAGCATGCAAGTAATGTGCTGATTTGTTGTGTCCCTTGAGTGGAGTTTGCCTGTCCTCTTGGGAACATGCTTAAGGGTTACTTCTTCCGGAAACACTACTCTGTCACATGTGTGCATTCTCTAGAACGTAATCGGGTGTTTTTGTTTGTGTGCAGTGATGAGGAGTGTTAATCACAAAGTATCACTAAGAACCCTGCATATCCCTGGAGGCAGTGATTCTGTTTTTCTCAGGACATGAGAAAATTAATGATATATGTTTTAATACTTTATTAAGTTGGCAATATAATAGTGCAGTATTCTAAGGGACTACAAACTGCAGTCAACCAGGGTACTATGGTACAGTAGTTCTATGTTGTAGCACAGGGGTGTTGTGAATTTTCTTTAGAACATCTTGTAAGATAGTAGGATACAAGCTTTTGTTACGTGCATTTAACAGTCTGGTCATCAATATTAAATATAATCTTTTATTCCCACAACTATTTACCTGCTTATTTTGGACAAATAATTGTATATGTTCCTTTATTATATTTATTTTATATTCTATTAATATTATATGTATTTAATATATGTATTTGTGTGATCATACATGTATGTCACTTATTTGTTAATAGGTTCAAGTTGTGTACAGTGTGTATTATGTTGTCTCTTACCTGGCTGCCAAGCAATATACAATATGAAACAATAAAAGAAAGTAAGTATCTGCCAGAAATTTTTCAACAAAATTCTATTATCTTGTAACAGATAATAGAAATCCAGATCCTGGTTTTAAATGCAATTCAGGGAAGTTTCTATTACTGAACTGAGTACAGTAATGTCATAGTAGCTTATTTTAAGAATTCCCAGTTTACCTGTATCCTGTGTTTCCAATAACCATTTCTTAATCAAAATACTTGTTTTTCTGAATGCTTACCATCTGAAATTTTAAAATCGCTCCTTTATGGAGAACCTTATCGCAGGCCTTCTGAAAATCTAAATACACCATATCATATGTGAATCCACCACTGTTGTTGCTTGTTCAAAGAATGTTGATCAAGTAAGACCCCCTCTTCTAAATCTTTTTATATTTAATATAGTTCTTAGATATTATTTCTATGTAGATTATCCTGCAGTTTTAATTGCAGAGGACACTCTGACCCTTTTCAAGGTGTTACTGATGTAACACTATGTTTCATTCTTCTTTTACCAGAATTGGGCTTGTCTCAGAACGCTAGAGACAGTCATAAATGCCCAGGCCATGACATTATCTTCACCGTGATTCAGAATTTGTTTTATGGGCAGATGAGATCAACATAAACCTTTACCACTGTGAAAGAAAGGTTAAGAAAGGATAAGAAAGAAACTGGAGATGCTCCATAGTTCACCTCAGCTATGAATAATAACCTGCTTTGCATTGATGCAGCCCTTACAAGCAATAAGTGGATTTCTGATAATGGATGTATTTACATTTAGTTGGGTAATACACTCTCCAGCTTTGAAAGATTAAACTACAGTATGGATTTAGTGAGTTCTTCACATTCTATCCGAATGCAACAGTCAATCAGTGAGGGATATTAAAGGACATGATTTGTCTCTTCCCAGGATTCTGCAGCCAGAGGGCTTTACTAATTCACTCCCAATAGTGGTCATGCCTATGTAATATTTATCTAATGTAATGCGATACAATACACTTTGAAAACCATCCAAAAGAAATCTTTTTACTGTACTGTAGGAATAGCAAAAGACCCTTAATTAGCATACATATACTCAAAGTACTGTATATACAAAAATAATAGACCTTTTCATGGCTTACAAATGAAGAGACTGTTACAAGATCCCAACTACCACTAGCATTGTGTACACCCTTTACATGCAGTACAACAGTAATAATCCTTTGATTACCATTACCATTAGATAATTGACACCTATTGTGACTATTATCAACAATTAGAGGCCATATTGTTGCCTCTAATCAGTTATAATTGCAGACCTTTCTTAAGATGACCTACCATAGATATAGGTTTATTCAATGCTGAAAAAAAGAAGAAAGAGAACACAACGTTTCGGCCGTGGAGCCTTCTTCAGGTGTCATGGAATAAACCTATTACTTGTTCCTTTGCAGCCTACGCATGCTGACGCAGCTACCCACCTGAACTACTACCATAGATATGTTTTCTAGTCAGTTTTGAAAATGTTGACAGTTGAAGTGTCTAATGGATTTGGATAATGAGTTCCATACATGTGGCGCTGCAAATGAGGGTGCCCACTAGAACGTTCTCTTCACCCAGGAAGAAGTTTCCTATTTCAAAGACCATACCTGCAGGAACCCTACTTTCCTGTGATGGCTCATTGGGACAAACTCTTCTATGGCTTTCTTATCCAAGCTTCTCTCCCCAAGAAATAAGGGCATGACAATTCTCTTTTCTTCTCAAGTTATCTTGTTTTCACTCTACACCACAGAGCACGTTTTGTTGTGTTACGCACATTACAAGACAATTGCTGCAGGACAGCCTGCCTGAAGTGCATTATTTTAGCCGTGTGGGTGTATGATGACCCATTCTAATTTTATAGTTTCTTTCACTTTGCTATGCAATGAACATACTGTATATAGATTTGTATAAAGAAAAAAGCAGAGATTCAATACATGTTGGGGAATGTTATACCTGCAGACGTTTGTAAGGATGAAAGGTTTTTCCTTTATTTTTATTTTCTAGTTTAAAATTAACCCATTTGTTTCTTTGCGGCTTGCACACTGAAGCAGCACCCCACTCTAATCTCATATTTAGGGGTTTAATACTCGCTCCATAAGACTTTGAGTGAAGAGAAAAATAACAGTTATAGAACAGTTAACAGTTTTAAATCAAGACTATCATGAGTACTGTGCCTCTTTTAATCCACAGGTGCAAAGCCATCATTGTAATGAAATAAGTTTACAATAGCTGAAACCCCAAATTTTGGCATTTGTGTACACTATGATAGCATGACAGAACGATCACAGTGCTACCACTTAAACATCCGTGCTAATTATCAAAGCAACCCCACTCTGACCTCTCTACACACTGCTATTTCCATCTGCTTCCCTCTGCACATTAAATATGCATTGATTCAGCCTTTCCCTGTGTTATAAATACAGCATTGATTCTCCAGCCAATCAATAACCTCATTCACATGCAAGGAACCACCTTGAAGACTCCAGTTCAGTGCCTTCCCAGTAGCCTATATACAGTATAAATCACAATTGTCAATAGGTAGTGACTCCCTGGTCAGGGCCAAGTTGAGGTCCCCTCTCTGTGCCTGGAAGAAGCAACATAACTCAAACAGGACATCTTTATGGTCCTGTACTTACACACTGTAAAATGCTAAGGCCCAGAACTGCCTCTTGTAGGCCCACCATGCACTTGGCAGGTTAAGAAAAAGATTAAGAGCATATGTTGTGTTGAGTATCTATGGACAGGTCACTCAAATGAATAAAAACACAGACATCGTGTCTTTCTTATGAAGTTATAAACAGTACTAACTGATGCTGATATGATTGACCATTTTTGTGCAGCAGTTATTACCATTAACTGTTCTTGTAATATTGACTGACTCCCACTGTATATAATTTTACAGTGGTTATATGTCACAAAATAAATTAAAATTAAAACTCCTTCTCAAATGAAATTGAGGCTTTTAAGTCCTCCACTAAGGATACAGCAATCCATCTTAGGAAACAGTCTTTCACCATGGCTGAAGTGTATGGCTTCATGTACATTAAAAGGAATTAAATCAAGATTTTTCAATTACCTAACTTTTAATATATTTTTCAATAAGTATGCTATAAAGATTCTTGTTGCTTTAGCCTTTTATCTTACATGCCACAAAAGCTAATTCGGCACAGATAAACCTGCTATAAAGGACAGTGCATGAAGAAACATGTGCTACTCTTGTTATTCATTTTGCTAATGCCTTTATCTAAGGCAATTTACAGTTGATAATTCTGTGACATTATATATCTTAATGCCTTATAAACTAGAAGATAAGTGAAAAAAAGGTATTTTAGTAAGACAGTGCCATGGTGTCTAGGAAACAGAGAAAGAGGGGCATGATCTTCTTTAGGTAGCGGTGTAGAAGTGCAATACTAAGGATAAGTTTGTATGTTTCAAGATCTATTATAACAAAAATGGTTCAGATTTTCTTATTTTTGTTTGACCTAAAGCTTCTGTTCTTCATTTTTATGGTGCCAATAATACCAGTATTCCCAATTAATTTGCAGTGATAAAAAGCAAAGAATCATCATGGTTGAATTGCAGTTTTAAAATGGCAATATACAGTATACAGTACGGGTGCTGTTGTATTTGGAAGCTACTGTAGCTTGCTAGCCACTTCTAAGCTTTACAACTTTATTAGACTATTAGACTTGTGTTTATTTTGTTTATTTTGCTTTTTTGTGGATATGTCATAGAGCTTTACACTGTAGGTCTACGGTTATTTTTACAGGATACACATAATAGCATATTAATACACACAATAATAGGACATTTGTCTGTTATACTTCCCTATAAAATCTTAGGCAGGAACCTTTCAAAAAACATAAATGGAAATATACCTTGTGCCGAAAGAACAAGAATATTGTGCAAAAGAAGGGATTCCGTGGTGATAAGCAGTCGTTGCAGTGATGTCCATCTCTGTACAGGTGTTATATTTGTGAGAGAGCTTCTCGCATCACTCACATCACCCCTAGCCCAGGACCCATTCAATTGCATGAGAACCACTTTGCAAAAATACAGTACAATAATGACACAAGTCTGACTGTTGGCTCCGCGCTAAGTCATCTTTGCTCATTTGGAACACTCTGCAAACATGTCTAGTTAATTGACTTGTGACACAGACCCTGCACTGACCTTGGATGGTCCCAAGGATCTGCACAGAAAAAAGCACCATGGTGACAGTCAATGTTAGTGCAGGGGGCTTTACTATGGGGAACAACTCAAAATGCTCAACCCACACTAGCTACATGCACCTTTATATACAGTACCAATCAGTCATTCAGAGCTTCATTGCTGCCTCATCTCTCACTGGATTTTTTATCTTCTTGTGTAACTCGTCACATACTACTATTTTATTGAGGAACACACAATTGTAAAAAATCAATGTCTATTTCATCTCCTCACTTTATTGTAAGCTCTCCATCTGCCCATGGCCAAAGTATCATTTTTAGGTGAAAAGTAGGTTTCTGTGAATCAGGTCAGCTTCAAAGCAGTGATACAGTATGTTGACAGACCTCTGCGCTGCAGTACATTCAACTGAGTCAGTTATCTAAAACAAAGTAGATCTGTGGCTTTTATTTAGTTTGAGTGGTAATATATGACTCTCCATACTGCGTTAAATGCCCTTCTAATCTCTTGACAATTTTTATTTAAAGGTGTCGTGATACTATGAGCAGAAAAAGGCTTGAACAAGCATTGTACCTCTAAAAACTGGTGATTCACTGCAGTGCAGTTAAGGGGATTTTAAAAAGTGGGAGATGATTTTTCTTGTGCCCATAACTTGTCCTTTTACACTTAAAGAGAAGCCTTCAGCCATGCCAGACTAAGTATAAACGCAGGTAGTGATCATCACTTATCCAGTGGTCATTGTTTCACATCCTTTCATCCACCCATCCTTTCCCCTGCAGCAGCTGCTTGACTCATTTACACTAATGAGGGGTAGGGGTTCTGATGTCCTTGTCTTTACAGCCATATTGTCATGTCTGTCTGTCAAGCCAGCTAAAATCATATCTGTTCTCCAAGAGTTAAACGTCTAAAATATTCAAAGCTTAGGTTAGTCCAAAAGACGTTGCATTCAGGTTAGCCATTGAAACCTAGGAACTGAAAAGCCATAGGACAATAGGAGACTCAGTGACCATACAGAACAATCATTGCCTAAGTAATTCATCAGCAGATGCAAAAGAGATAGCTAATGTATTGTAGTAACATGAGGATCATTCAACTCAAACATCAAGACTCTGGTTTGCATTGGAAGACAACTGAACTGTATCTGAACCTATAGCTTAGCAACTTTGAGACATTCCTCAGTATTGACATTTTTACCCAGTTTGAAAGTGCCAGTGACACCCTGTTTGTCCACCTATATTTTGAAGTTTCTTCTCATAAACAAATTGTGACATCTCCATGGAGAAGTGATCTGCAATTTCTAGACCACAGGATTTTTGTTTTTCTCCCCCTCTCAGTATATGAAACCTGCTGGAAATATCAGTTTGATACTGGTTCGAGGCTCTAACTGGACTTTTGATTTCCACTGATGAAGTCCCTGCCAAGTTAAAGGCTTATGTATATAAAACCACAATTCTGATATCAGGCTGTTAATCTCCTGAAAATTATGAGCTGACCTTTGTATTAGTAGTGATACACATAAAGAAGAAGAATACAGGTCCTCTGATTCAGAGTTGTCTATGAAATATTACAGTTTCATTTGTAAAATAAATTACAAGCAGGTTATATTTGGTTTCAAACAATATTGGTGTCTGGGCTCGTTGAAATAAGGATGCTCATACAATCATTTCTGTAGTCTCTGAATGCAACCTTCTGGTACTGGATAGTGAATGTGTACTGTATATGACATCCCACATAAGGAATACATTTTCATGTTCAGGGCTCTGTAATGACATAAAGATCGTCAGCAATAACAGCATTTTATAGCCTCCTTGTAAGATGAAAAACGAAGTGAGTATAAAACAAGTAATTTATTGACTGCGGAAATGTTTATTTTGTATTACCTTCATAAAAATGATGATCTGGCAGAATTAGAGGTATTCTCAGCATTTTACCAAGCTACAGTGCATACAGTAGATGACATCGTGATATAACAATGAAATGTCCATATTTTTAAAGTGTACTATTAACAGTTGCACTATATGGTACTATATCAACTTTTCTATATACTGTACATATATTTATAGAATTTATAACTAGGAATTAGTAAGTATACATTTGTTGTATAATAAGCAACTAAAAAGTACAAATTGTATGACGGTGCTCATATTGAGCAGACCTGGAACAACCTGTAGTACTGGCAAGAGAGACCAAGGAAGGACATAGAAAGTGGACCAGGGTGGACCAGGGTGGTCACAGTGTAAGTCCATGGAGAGTTCACATCATTAGGAGGAAGCAAAGGAGGACAACTTGGTGACTAGGGCAAGCAAAGTATTCTGAAGAATCATGGTCAGGCTCGACATGGCTTGGAAAAGAGCTCAAGGCTGAAGATGGCTTCACCTACAGGCAGTGTTGAGAGCAGGCTGGTATGGCTAGAGAAAATGGTTGGTACCGAAAGGGTTAACAAGCATACTAGTCTACATTTGGAGCAGTCAGCCTGTCTGAAGCACAAACCACTCTGCCTAAGGCAAACTCAGTTAAAATTCTAGGAGATGACAACAACAGGTGATGAATCCACAACTGCAGAAAAAGCTGTACAAACCTGCCTGAAAAATAAAATTCTTTCTCAAGGTGAAAACAATAACTAATAAGGTAGTGATCATGCTGACCTGTATTAATTTGTTAAACTGAGTGCATATGTGAGATGTAGTCTATATGAGATGGGGAAACCCCTTCTTCAGTGGCTATTCTGCTGGAGGGACAGGACTGTGGAGTGGTCCTACAAAATGTTGAGCCCATTTTTAGGTTGAGCCCATCGGGTGAAAGCCAGTGTTTTGTGTTAACTGATGTGAGCTCAATAAAGAAGGATAAAGAAGGTGTTTTTCACATTCATGCATGCGGCAGTCATCTACTGTATCTGTTCTCCTTCAATAGCATAGAAAACAGACCACTTGGAGACCAGGAGAGAGAGACGTCCAGTGGAAAACCTTCTTATAATTCAGACTCGCTGAGTTGGTACAGTAGGAGTACTGTAGATTGGTTTCCTTTGATCACATAAAAGAAGAAACCACACAGTGTTGCATGGTAGGGTCTGTATCTGGCAAGAGCAAACACTAATATTATAATGAACTGTGTTTTTTATCATTTTTGAAACACTTCTTTTCCTTCACTTCTTATTCTCAGTGATAACAGCAGTGGCGGTGAGATAATGATAGAATTGGAATTAGAGGGTGGGACAGAGTGGTAAAAGGGACACAATTATGCTAGAACTGCATAGATTGGCATCCACTGGATGGGATGATAAGGAAGGGAGGCAGCCTGTCAACCTGCGAAAAAGATTGACTTTAGAGGTCAGACTAGAGAGGGTTGGCTGAAAAAAGATGCTATTTGGGGAAAATATACAGGACCGAGGACAGAACTGGCTGCTGAAAAAGCTGTGAGTGGACTGCAGCTAATGCATAGGGATAGAGGATGGCTTGAGAGACCAACCACTGGGAGACCTTTGAGAAGGCAGCAGTGAGTTTCCTTTGCTTTTGGCTTGGTTTCACTTTCAAAGCAGACAGAGCTGTGTAGCTTACTGAGTCAGTGAAAACATTGGAATTTAACATCCTCTGAGCAAGTGGAAGAAAATGAGGAGCCACAGAAAGTAGCATGGTAAGGTCTGTGTCTGGTGAGAACAAATTCCAAATGCAAAAACAAAACACGCAAGCGAGTTAGCAGGAAGTGTGATATTTGTATAGAGATAGACAAAATAAGCAGGATTAGAGTTTTGAGTTTTTGTTTTAAAATACAGATGTTTGCAATTAAAAGCAAGCAATTCAAATCCTGATGATCTGAAAGCCAGTTTGTTCTGTCCAGAACTCAACATGCCCGAAACTCCTACTCTGTTTTACTGTTGTTGAAATGTCATCTCTACTCTGTTATGCTTTGGTGAACTGACAGGTCGAAACACAAATGCAGGATTTCATGCACATCTGGGAGATTCCAGAGAGCTGACGAGGCAGCGGGACTGAGGTGGCTTAGTGGAAAGAGATGAGCAGGGAGCCTGAATGTCTGGGTTTGATAAATGGCTGCCGGAAAGCTGGGCGAGGACGGTCTGGAACGAGGGCAGTGAGGCCAGCTGGAGGATGGCTGCCCAGATTGCAGGGTCAGCGGGATGAAGGCAGTGAGGTGGTGGGTTAAAGACAGTGGGACTAATGAAATGAAGGAACAAGTAATAGGTTTATTCCATGCTGAAAAAAAGAAGAAAGAGAACACAACTTTTCGGCCGTGGAGCCTTCTTCAGGTGTCACCTGAAGGATGGGTGAGTGCCTTTTGTCTTGTATGGTTTTGGGTAGTCAGTGAAAGTAAACTAGGGCATTTGAAGACACCGAGTTTTCTTTTGTAGTTAGGTCGGCTTTCCCTCACTTTCTTAGCCAGCTCCATTTTGTCTGTTGTTTTCTGTTCTTTGGCACCGTTCTATTTCCTACCCATTGTGTTATTGTATCCTATTACATACCAGTCACTTATTCACCTTAAAATAATCACTTTTTCACCAACCCTTGTTGACACGCTTCCTAGTCCCTCACCAGAACCCACCTGCATCCAAAAATGTTACACCCCTTTACCCCTAGAGACTTGGGGTCATAACAGTTAAATGTTAACAATCTTGGTATTGCAATCTATTTGAATACAGACAGTATATATCTATATTTTATACTTTTAATTATGCTTAAAATATGAATACCTGTTTGTACAGGTAACATTTAAAAAACACAGTACAGGAAGATCTCATGAGCAAAAGACACTTATTTGACTGACATGAAGGATAAAACTAATGAAAGAAAAAGAGAGTATTTTGGTATTAGACAAGGCTTCATCCTTAAACGTGACATGAGAATTTAATTGTTATTCAGCTACTGTTTGCACCTTTTCTGGGAGTTTGGTTCATTGCATCAGCTTAAGAGGAAATGGTTGGACTGGCAGAAAATGACTTCCTAACCTTTCTCCACAAACTTACTGCCATAGTTTTCATCAAAGACTAGAAAACTGTATTCAGCTGTACACTTAGTTTCCTATTTCCTATTTAATTCAGCTGCTCAACTTCCTGTTAGACTACTCTCAATGACAAGCAGTTTTCGAGTTTGTGCTTGTTATTGGTGATTATAATGGAAAGTTGTTATTCCTCCTGCTAAAACTAGCCCTGAATTCTGCAAGCGTATCATGGCCTGTGAGCCCTAGGTACACCAGTCCCAGAAATAGAGGAAGAAACAGAGGAAAAGCAGGTGCTTGGTGTCTTTGCATTAATCAGAACAATACCACAAAGGAACACTGTAACGTACAGTTCCGGACCCTATGCGGACGACACAATCCGAAGAAGTGGGGAACACTGGGGAAACATCATGCAGGAATACGGGGCTGAAGACAGGGGGGCGTATCCAAGGTGCGCTGGTGCACGGGGGAGGGGTGGCCGAGGCGAACAATCCAAAAGAGTAGTCCTTAGAGAATATCCAAAACACAAGGGTAAGTCCAAAACCAGGAGATCCATCAGAACGCGGAATTAAAACACGAAGGCCGGGTCTGAACCGGCGGACAGGGAACAGGAACGGGAACCGAGATTAAAACCTTAACGGGACCAGGCGCTTCCAGGTCCCGGACTTGCACGATACGGAAATCAGATGCAGAGCCCGGATGAGTGTCAGCGCCTGGCTGTTAAGGTGGGCTGGGAATAGGAAACAGGTGCACAGAATAAAGTCAAAAGTGAAAGGGCTGGAGCACCCTTAAGGAGGGGGGACTAAAATCGTGACAACACTAATCTTACCTGCAAATGCTATAGTGATGGTGTCTGACTACGATCACCCTCAACAATCATTTGGCACTTAGATATGAGACATGTATTTTTTTAAATCATACTCTAGTCTTGATATAGATGTACTTGCAAAGTTGCAAAGTTGTCCCAGTTGTATTTTCTTCAACTCCTGTTAGTTGTGGGTTTTTAATGTCTAATGAAATATTTATATATAACAAGAAATTATGTTCAGAACATGCAATGTTTTAGCTATGAATGATTATTCGTTATCTTCAAAATAGGAGTAAATGTGCTTTGAATGAAATATAGCATTGCAAAGGATAATCTCTATTTCATTTCTAAACTAGACATGCAGAGCCTCCTAAACTTTACAAGTTTTTAATTTGCTTGTATCTGAGGACATTTCATTCATACCTTCCACATCAATTTCAGGCAATCATCATATTATGCAAATTAATTTCAGATTAATTTCAATTTAAACATAGACAAAATTAATTTTATCTGTGACAGTCTCCTCGGGCACTGTCTGAACTGGAACTGCTAGGATATCAAATTCATGTATCTGCCCTTCCAAACTTTTTGTCAGTGTTGTGTAAAGCAGAAAAGCATCGATGCATAGCTGCGTTCATCACAAGAGCCAGTTAACAACCTTTGAATGGGACAATTTAAAGTTATTCAGTGTGTCTTCATGAGACGGGAAGAAACCAGAGAGAAGTATCAAGTGAAAAAACACATGAATACAGGGACGTGAAAGCTCCACAATCATAGATATCCAAGACCCTAAAGCTAGAGCCTACAGGACTATTGAAACAGAATTGTACCTCACCAATGTTTCTCTAATTCATTGAGTTCATATTTTAGCACTCAAAAATCTCACTATTATGTCAACCAATAATATATTAGATAAAGTTTAGTTCAGAAATGTAATTCAATACATCTTTCAAGTGTTTATGAATTCTGATTTTTTATGAGCCCTGTATTTTTTTAGTAGATAATTTAATCCTTATGTGATTTATCAGCCTTCTGTGTGCATCTCAGTAGATTACATCATATACAGTTTATTCTTTTGTAATTTATATTTGCCCTGTTTTATTGTATTAATAAAATTGCATAGTGTACTCATTGATTCTGTATGTACCTCTGTTTTAATTGATCCTTAATAGCCATAAGGTACATTCTGAATGTACTATTTCTAATTGTTTAAGTAAATGGACACCATCAAATCACTTCATAATCTTCCATGATATCTTGATGTTTTTTTTATGTTTTTGCTCTTTGCTGCTTTGCTTAGTTTACTTTAAATTAAAAATGTCACTTTCCTTAAATAGTATAAGAAATGTAGTTAGTGGGTAATAAGCAAAAAAGATGCCTTTTTGGGGAAAAAAGAAAGTCAGTTACAATCACATTCAATTGCTAATGGTCATCTGTATTTTAAATGTGACTGATGTCTTTTGACAAATTTTGTGCTCAATATAAAATATAATTATTTTTTTCAACTCAAAATTATTTAAATGTTTCCTTTACAGTCTGCCTGCATCAGCTATTTCCGCACTGAAATGCTCTGTGCTTTGGAATTACTTGACAAATATGTAAAGCCTTTTTGTTATCTGAATCCTACTGTGCTTAGTGCTGCAAGGAGAAATCTAAATTGCAATAAGACTAGATTAGCTGCATAGATATGAGGCATGTTGTATAACATTCTGAGCGATTCTTTTAATGTCAAAACCATACTTTACATTTCCATGGCATATGAAGTCTATCATAAAGAACCAGGCAGATAATGTCATTTGTCACTGCATTTTGAAGATGTTCCCTTTTATGTGAAAGGTTTTGCTAACATTCTCATAGCCCTAAATATCACCTGTAATTGCAAAATTCAAGAGCCTCCATTGGCTAGCCAAACTCTCTAATTGGCCTAAACTTTACTTAACCTTTTCACTGCAGTTTCGCTTATACACTTGTCTGATCGTAGGAAATCAGGCACTTAGGAGAGCAGAAGCTGGCTTATACTGATAATCAGATGCACGAGGCTGTTGTTAATGGCATGAGACAGAGGGAAGCCACACAGCACGCTTTAGAGGTTTAAAATCAGCCTACCTGACGTGAGATTTTAAACTTGCCTTGGTGAGAAGTTCATCCATTTTAAAATAGAGACATGGGGGCTGTGAAACAACTGTTGCTGTGTCATCGTTTAAAATGTCTGAAACAGCTAAGCTTTCATTTGCTGTGAAAGACTTATGGGGCCATTCACATTCACTTTTGCTTAAAAAAGCAGTGGGGAGTAGAATCACAAATGCTGGTTTACAGATTTAGGTCTGTGAAATCATGGAAAACTAACAAATTCTTTCTTCACATAAACCTTAACATTAACAGTTTTATGCCTATTAACATTTACACTTAGTTTCCTAATTCCTATTTAATATTTAGATTTGTTTCCTAAAATAATGATTAAATATTGATTAAAAAAGAAAAGAAAAAAGTTGAAAGTTATGAAAGTTATTTGACCTACATTTAACACCTTTTTTCTGTCATTGCATAATATTTTCAAAACAATTTGATACAAATCACTTCTTTTAAACTTGCCGTTTAAATTAGAAATGTAGAAATGTAAACATTCACAGCTGAATTAAAGGATTGCTGCAGTGACCGTAAGCAAAGCCATAAAATACTGGTAGAGTTTAAATATAAAGATGAATTATGTCTTGATTTGTTTTGTTCATGCTATGAAAAGTGATAGAGAACTGTTTTTTTTTAAAAAAAGGTTTTCGTACCAGACATCTGATTGTTTTCTTTATGGCAGAGATCCCTGTACTGGTAATAGGCAGATCACAAAACAGATTAAAATCTGATACCGACTGAACAATTCTGAACAATTTAGCCAACAGTCATTCTGCTTGATGTAGGTTTCCTCTGTGTTTCTTGTTCACTGAATCCTTAAATAAGAGTTTGAGATAAAATAATCTGAAGAATGCTCAACATTGTGTGTTTCTCCTTTCTATTTTTCTGTGGGGAATTAACCTTGACAAGTTCCAATATAATAGATATAATATAATGCCCAGAATACTAAAAGAATAAGAGAAGTCTTCAAGAACCTGTCTGTAGTATATGCTCATCTGTTTATTGCTTATTATGCCCTCATTGTTTTACAAACTTCTTGCAGCACTCTTCAGTGGGATGCTGATTTCCAAACAATTAGTCTAGGAATAAAATGGTTCACAGCAACACATCTTATAAATATCCATACTACATTGAATGACATAAATAAAGGACAATTACTTCCTCATACTGAAACAATTGTAAGTTATAACCATGCTGTCTGCTTGAAGGTCCAGTGGCTGAGTAAAAGTTGATGATTGGTTAAGCCTGTTGCTGTGCCACCTTGTCCCAGTTTCCAAAGATGATCTCACATGTTACCACAGATGCCTTGTCCTCAAAATTAGTGTCTAGCTGTCCAATATTTTTAGGGGCCCTAGTCAGCCTTAATAAAGTCACAGAGGATCCGTCATTTAAGGTTTGAAGATAGACAGGAGTGTAAGATAGACAGGAGTCTCAAATGGTTGAGACAAACGTTGGTGAGCTGCAGAGTATGGAATGATTTAAAGTGGACAGATAGTGTTTGCAGAAAACTTGCAAAGAACAGGCCAGTTTCTTCAGTTGAGAAGGTCCTTAGGGCTAGACAAAGAGTTGTTTCGAATTCTTGGGAAGGAAGGGAAATTTTTTTTCAAATAACTAAGGCCAATTAAAGGCCTTAAACTTTATTCTGAGTGATGTTTTGTATAAGAAGAAAGAGCAGGAATATTTTGGGGAAGAGATATGCTAGGAGCAGGACAGTGAGGGGTCAAGGGTGATCCCAAGGTCCTTGGCAGAAGAGGAGTAGAATAGGGTGGTGATGGACTTAAGAGAAAAAGACCTGGAAGAATCAATACAGGGAAAAGAAGAGGAAGGAAAAGGAGATTTAGAAATAAAAATGAATCTTGGAAGAAAAGTTAGTGCATCAGCAGGAGGAACTAAAAGGGATCATCTGAGCATTATAAATATAAAAAGCATCCAGAAAATCATGGGAAGAGATGAAAGAACCCAGGAAGTGGGTGTAGAGAGAAAATATTAGGGGACGTCGGACAAAAACTTTCAGGAGGAGATAAAGGCAGAAATGTAAGCAGTAGAAAATAGGGAATGAGCAGAAGATGTATTGAAAAGCTTTCAGATGTTGGAGATGTTGAATAAGAAAAAAGAAGAATAGTCAGAAAGATGGTGAATGGGAAACAGTTAAAAGATAAGATCCCTTGACAGGCAGCTTTATGGGTAGGGGGAAATGGAGGGAGAAGTTCGAAGAGAACGAACAGCAATCAGCCCTGCTGAGATGTTGTGGTTGGAAATATTGTGATTGGAACGTTGGAATTATTTCACAAGATCATGGAAGATATCCCAACCCCTTTAGGTGACCGATCACTGACCTGCCATTTATCTTCATGATGTTTGTGGGAAAGATAAACAGAAAATTATCTTGTGAAACACAGGCAAATCTTGGTGTATATTGTGAACGTGAACTGGTGATCAGGGTAGATCTGGACTCAATTGTGTCATTAAAATAAGCTACTGTATCTTAAGAGCACAAAAGAAATGTACTAATGTACTAAAATGCAGTAAAGAAGTATAAAAACGACATATAAAATTAGCTAAGCTCTTCACATCCCTGTGTTTTGTACAACTTGAAATCATTACATGCAAAAAATAATGTTTTTATTCATCACTCTGACACTTTTTTAAAAAGGTATGCATGGCATATGCATTTTAATTTTGAATTGTACTTTAAAAATGGGTATTGCAAGTACTGTGGAAAATAAACCATCTCTTCAACTGAATCATGGTTTATTACTGTACCTCATTTAGTACCAATTAGATTTGGTCTTCTTTTTCTATGAATACATATCCTTGCAGATCCACACTAAATTAAGTACTAGATCTTCATGGAGGTTGTAAAGCAATTGATTTCACCCCTTAATCAGTTTATTTCATTAGTTATACATTCATTTTTACATGCGCCTCTACCGAGCTGGAAAAGAAAATGACCTATCAAGACGTGTGACATCACCACCGAGTGATTTGAATGATAACCAAATAGCTATTACAGCGACAGCGGTGTTTAAAGATCATATGTAAATCAAATGTCAGGGGGAGAAATTGCTTCAAGGGCTGTCAAAAAAACAATTTAGAGGTGGTTAAAGGGACACTGCACTGCTGTATGAACTTTGTGAGTGAAATCAATGCAACTATGGGTTTGTAGTCTCCCCTTTTGCCTGGTGAAGTAAGAGGGCCCTGTAATTGCTGCTTCTGCCCATGTTTTGGAATGCGGCATCCTACAGCTACAGGACAGTGGGTCTGAGTACCATGGCTGGGATCTGGTGATACTGTACCTGCTCAAAAAGCCACTAAAAGCAGTACTCATTCACTCACAGCAGTGTTCCTGTTGTTCGTTTCTTAGCATTTTAGGTACACTGAGATCTCTAGTGCTTTACGGACCAATATAACGTTCCATACTTTCTTTTGTATGTAGAAGCACTTTCTTCTTGTTATTCAGGTAAAAAATAACAATTCTAACAAAAATAAAAACATTAAAATAACAAACCATATAAACACAACACAGAAAAAAACCTTACGGCACCTTTTTGTTGAAAAATGTCTAGATTACATGCAAATTTATAACACTTATAATCCACTGTCATCTGGCTGTATTCTTGCTATGAAAATAAGATCTTGACTGAAAGAGCCTAAATGTATGTGTTTTAAAAATATCTAAAAAAAAAAAATTGAATTGCCTTTCATTGAATTGTGAGCCTATCCTAGCAAAAAAAAAATGACATTGAAAACAGAAGTTTCAGCCTTGTTCATAAAATCATGGAAAACAGTTTCCTTAATTAATCATCATCAGCATGATACTATAAAATGTGAAAAGAACATATATACTGTACTATATGTGTCTTACAGTAAACACCTTTTTTGGTTTATGGTGTGTTTTAATGGCATGCAGTGAGTATTTATGCAATTGGCAAGATCTTGTCTTTTTGAAATGTATTGGGGTTTCTTTCTCTTGCTTTATTAAACTTGTTAAATTAAACATTATTATTGGACACCTTTTCTAAACTTAAAGTAACACAAAAAGGGTACAGGAAATATTCACTTAATAAATTAAACAATGTACAGTAACTGCATTAAAAAACTTAGATCCATTATTACCTTGCTTTTTGACTATGTTCATGCAGAACTGTTATTTAAGTGGTTTATGTAATGTTTGTATGTGATCCAACAACATCACATTTATCTCGTGCTTTAAAAAACAGTCAAAGATTTAACACTGTTCTCACTGCTCAGATATTTAACATGTTCTTGTTGAACCATTTTTTAATTAAAATCAGTATCCTCCCCAAGCCACCTACTGAAGAATCCCAGTGAGTCTGCTCCTGCTGTATGCCTTTTGCTCTTACTGTTTGCAGGCAACTACAACACTTTGTCTAAAGCAACAACTCTATACTGGATGAACAAATAAAGCAATTTTACCAAACTACAGTTTTGAGAGGAAGAAATTATTCTTGCATTGTCAGTCACATAGCTAACAACTGAGGGTACAAAAACACACCACAAAGCAAAATGTATTTTTGTGTAGAAAATATAGACATTCATTTATTGGTTCATTCGTTTAGTTTTAAAATTGTTTTTTTCTGATTTTCTTTTTTTATTTTCAGCTTCTTATTCCAAAAAAAAACTTTTCTTATGTGATAACTTTGCTTTTGCAATAGTAAAAATGTAAGAATAATTAGTATTTGTCAGCTTTTTCTCTTTCTTGGTAGTAGTATTGTTGAATTGCCAACGTGCATTATTAGAATTTAAATATTATTATTAGTAATAGACAAAATGAAAAATACAAATTCTACAAAAAGTTCAGACACAAAATATAAGATCTACATTTAATTTAAAATTTTAAAATAGTAACAGCAAACAAAATAATAGTTATACAATATTTTAATAAACTGTGCTTAATGATTACTTTTTCTTATGTATTATTAAAATAATATATATATAAAAGATTGAGCTATTAACTGAAAAGGAAAAAATATAATAGTTCAAGAAATTTAAATGTACATTTATAAAAGATTAAACTTTAGCATTTTAGCATTTTTCACTTTCTACAATGTTTTATTCTTGACTATATCTATGGCTGTTCATTTTTTTTCCTGAAAAAAATTATAACTTGTTTAAACCTAGTCATACTGTACATGGCATTATGAAATGTATTTGTTGGCGTGTTTACAGCTTAATCTTTAATTACTTATTTTGTTTCACATGGACACTGATCTATTTGTAAATTAGACAACAAAATTTGACATTTCATGTGATTTCATGTGACAAATATTTACTTAGAAAAATCTATGTGTTAAATGGATCTTATATAAAGTTAAACAGCTGAAAATTTCAATAGCTTTTTTGATAGTTTGATAGAGTATGTTATTTTCTTAGAATTTTAAGTTTCTGCCTGCCTGTTGTACAGAGAAACTTAAATACCAGGAAACTTCAAATCAAAACTTGTTTTGTGACGTTTATTGTTTGTGATACTGTGTTCCTTTTTCCCTTACCAGTTTCACAATACTATTACACTCATCAAAAGCTAAACCAATTGTCAGTTTTATAGACTTTCCAGTTTTCAGATCCAAAGTTTAATTTGAAACGGACAGAAAATAAAAATAACATAACCAGAGTTATGTTCCAATACACTGCATATTTGCATCATTATTTATTTTTCTTTTGTGCTTCTATAAAAAATGTCCCACAGTCAAGCTTGGTGTGGCATTCTGGCTGAGATGGCTACTTTGGAAAGATATGAAGTTATCTGCATAGACATTAGGATTCAATGACAGAAGTCCCTGAAGTATTTTTTTTCTTGCCAACCTTTCCAGTAATGTAGCTCCTCTGTGCCTTTATGAATGATCTGGGACACAGACCTGCCATAGTCCTTGCCCATTTCTCATCCTATTCCTCCTCAAGGAGACTGGGAATAAATATTCATAATGCAGCCCAATTTGCTCCAGAGTGTAGGGGGTTCATATCTGATAGGCTGCCATAATGATAGCCATCACACTGCAAGGTGCTTTCTCTTCCCGGAATCAGGAAGATTTGTACAATCATGGGCGTTTAATCAGTAAACTAAAACCAGTAGATTAAGACTGCTAATAGCCACCCCCCTGAAAAAATTATAACCTCAGTTATTTATGTATCCTGCTCCTCAAATAATAACAGTAGCTCAGTAAGGTTTCTGCACAACAAGTCAGTCTATTTTCTTTTTATTTTGAGGTGTGTTTGGAAGCCAACCAAATGAGACAGCAAAAAATGCTTTGTGAAACAGGAAAAGATTGGTTTTAAAACAATGTATGTGTAGAAGATTATCATTTATTATGACTACATATTCAAATTGTTTTTGTAGCATGCGTGATTTTTTTTTTTGTTTTTTTTTTCAAGGAAAGCCTCCCTTCACCAATTAAATGTATCGGGATTTGTATGTGTATAGTCATAAGCTATCATGACATCAAATTAAAATAGGGGGCTCTGTTTTCTCTACCCATATATTTATAATTTTTTAAGTGTGGAATACAAAGTACATGTAAATGCAGCAAGAGGCAGAGAGTGGGTAGAGGGAGCAGGAGGCACATTAGGTATTCTGCTGGTGTATTCGGGAGCCAATTAATCAAGTTGCAGCGGGGAAAGATGCAGAAAGGATGAGATCGCCCTTCATGTTGATGAGGCTGGTCTGGGGCAAACACTGCAGCACCTGAGCTCGTAGTTAGGCAAGCAGAAAGGAATTATGGGAATACCTTCACGCCTTTGTCTCTCTCTTGAAGGATGGAAAATGTCAAGCTGCTGTTTTGCTCTTGGAAGTGTGAGAGTCCCTTTCAAGAAATCACACACAGAGCTAGTTTCTTTTAACCATTTCCAGGCACTTTTTCCCTGTGCTGAAAGAGGAAAGAAAGAATGAAAGGATATAGGTGCAAATTGTCTGTCAAAACCTAACAAGGCAAGAATCTATAAGACATGCCTTCCTCACCAGATAAAATCAGTTAAATTAAAGGAATTGTTAAATGTAAGGTGACAATGTGTGTTGTTAAATATACAATTATTTTGCTGAAAAATATATATATTTCTTAAAGTTACACTAAGTATTTTTTTTAATTTGACATTCTTTAAAAGTTGACTTAACAATTAAAAGTTGTTAAAGTTGAAGATTAAAAAGAGATAACTAAATCTTTATGAAGACCATGTCTACATACAATACAAATTTTTGTGTGACAGATTTTTTAGAAATGTGTTCTACATGTAGATCATTCAATTATTTGTGATCCTTAAAGCAATTCACAAATAGAAGGCCAGTTTTGCCATTCATACAGGCCCACCTCAAACAACCTACACAGAAACAGATTTTGCTGAAAATTGTGCTGAGTATGAAATGTTAAAACAGGCATTCCCAGGAAATTTAGTATTGTTCTGTGTTGGGGGTAGTCGAATAATCGCATTTCCCATTAAAAACTCTCAATTCTAAAAGTACGAAACAATGAGTTTTTCTTTGCATAAAGTAGTTACGTAAACTGACCCTTTATCTTATCAGTTCAGGTGGGTAGCTGCGTCAGCATGCGTAGGCTGCAAAGGAACAAGTAATAGGTTTATTCCATGCTGAAAAAATGAAGAAAGAGAACACAATGTTTCGGCCGTGGAGCCTTCTTCAGGTGTGAGCCTCCCTCCCACACCAGAAGAAGGCTCCACGTTGTGTTCTCTTTCTTCTTTTTTTCAGCATGGAATAAACCTATTACTTGTTCCTTTATCTTATCATCTCACTTGGAGTAATAACAATGGCCAAATTTGGACTTGACAAAAGAGTGGCACTAAACTTTAATGCAGACTAAAGCAATTTAAATTATCCCTCATAATGAACAGGTAGAATGAAAAGAAAGATTGGAGAGAGAAGAACCTGCAGGAGAGAAGCTTTTTCAGTAGGACAAGAGACCAGAATCCATTATTCTTCAGGGTGGAAGTAATTTCTCATTTTAGTGATGCATTATTTTGAATAGGGAAATAGCTTACTAAAGTATTTGCTTTTGTTTTAGAGAGTGACTTAGTCGTCAATCGGATCTTTTATTTAATAACAAACAGCATTAACACTTATTTTTCTTGTGATTGTGCCTCTGATCCCTGGGAGTGTTCTGTGTTTTTTATATTTGTTGAAGACAGGACAGGACTTTTGGAATTGTAAGTATCCGTACATAGATGGAAATAATGTGTGTTATGTTTCTGTCATTTATTATGAATAAACATGTTTGTCCTTTTTAACTTTGCTGCTCAGAAATAAACACACAGTAACACGTTACACTTGGTATTTCCTGTCTGTATGATGTGTATAATTCCTACTTTTTATAAATTTTCTTGCATAGCAAGCTGCTGTTGGGACCCTATATTTGGTTTTTAATTGATACTTCTAATTTTGTCATTTTATAACAATATTACATTTTCAGTCAGAGGCACACCTTGGTTTATTATTTTGAATATTGACAGAAGAAAACATCTACTGTACGGTCACCATGGTACTATCACTTTTTCTCTCTTAGTGCAGATTACAGTGCAGAGCAGAACCTTGATTTTGAAGTCGTTTATTTTAATCCAGTCAGAATTAAAAGGGACTCTTTTACAATGTTCTGGGGATTACAAATGGCAACAATTTAAAACTACCTTAATCTTGTGATGCCCAGTGCATTAGAGAGCTCTACTGTCTCCCACCTCCTAACAAGAAAGCAATTGGGAATAGTACCATGGTATGTGTGCACACTGTCCAGTAGGGGCCTCAGTTTTTCATATGCTGTCGTTGCTCTTCACACTGACTACTTAAACTAGAAGTAAATCAACACCAGCCTTTTACCCTCTGATTCCCCTTGAAAATTGTCCAACTTAACATAATGTGCCAGGATTGAAATGCCAAAGGGAAACATACTGTAAAGTGTCTCAGATCAGATAAGGTTTGTGTCTTTTCAATATGCCAGACAATCTTGGTTACAAACCATAGTGTAATACCATCCTACTTTCTTTCCTCTTCTCTTTTTGCGTCTCTATTTAGTGTCAAACTTAAATTGACATATCTGTGCATGTTTTTTTTATCTTTTAAAACCTTCTCTTCAGCTCTGACACAGCAGGTGTGGGTGACAATGAAGGTAACTTACATATCCCTGTTCTGGAAACCAGGCACTAATCCTAGCAGGGATGTAAAGTTTTATCAAAGGCATGTACTTCAACTGTAATTGTAGAACTTTATGAAGCTAAGTATTATGTGTTCCAAAGTCCTGCTTAGGTCAAAATGCATGTGAACTGATGTCTGAATGCAATATCATGTCTCAAAATTAAATTTCCCTCTTGTAATTCACCAAACAGGACTCTCAGAAGTGTCAATGTAAATATTCCTGTAAAAATGTTACACTGAAAAATTAGAGAACACCTGTGGTTTTCTAAAGTTTTACTTTGGATGACAGGGGCAGTGCGGTGGTAGGTTGCCTATTTGTATCCTGTGGCCGGCGCTTCAGAAGGAGCACGGTTTGAGCATTTCTTAACTAAACATACTACAGTGTAGGAAGTTAATTCTATTAATTAAATATTTCATTTGCAGTATACCTATATTTGGAGAGGTGCTTGGAAGTCATGTAATCATATTTTTTTTTATTTTGGCATTAACAAGTTCAGACAAAAATAAGTAGATGAGGGCTACAGAGAAGTACGAACACAATAAGGCTTATTCTGAAGCTATACTAGGTTTAAAAAAGTCAATAACTGGAACTATTTACAATGTAGTAATGTAATTTGGGATTTTCAGAAAAGTTCTCATTATATAAGAATCTTTTTCTAAAAAAAATAAAATTGTCTTTTATAATATTTTCAATATTTATGAATTATGATACATCTTTTAAAAGACTCATCTTTATTTTACTTTAAGTTGTTTGTCAGTGTGTCTACTGTGCCATTTTCTACATACATCAGAGTGGACTAGAGAGTGAAAGAAAAAGCCCATGGTGAATTGCAGGTCACACTTCAGTAACAACATTTCTGCGCTTGTCCTCATACTCAAAGGAGATTGAACAGCAGTACAATGGTGTGGTACTCTTATGTATTAAATCAAGTATGCACTTGTCTTTGACCTTGGAGAGGGCAAGATTAGCATTTCTTTTAGTTCTTAGATTTTTTAAAAGGTCAAAAATGTTTATTTTCCAATTTCTTTTTAGGTATCTTGATATTAAAATGGGTGTTATAAACAGATTATTTTAAATGACACCAAAAGCAACAATAATACACTGAAGCAGACAAAAATAGATATTTAAATTATAAAAGTAGCTACTGTTGTCAATTCTCCTTGATGTGCAGTCACGATGGAGATGTGGATTCAAAAGTAATGTCTAGCTATGACTGCCAGTTTATAATTATAATCATGTGCAAGTCTGGGTCTTAAGCTCACTGTTAGTTTTGGATCACAAAAACCATAGATGTGATATGAACTACTATCAGCAGAATGATTTAAGCCTTCAGGATGTACAGCTTTTACAAATTTTCCATGTAGAGGTAATTCTAGTTAGAATGATCAGAAACTTTCAATATTGTCAATATTGTTTGTAACATTAACTGAGGCTTGCTTTCCACATTACCTAAAGGAATTCTTAAGAGTCTCAGTCTCTGAGGATTTGTTCTAGCAGTGAGTGATGAGAGAAAATAAAAAAGACATTCACCTAAATACTGTAGTGGTGTGAGGTTTTTAATGTACCATAATAATTAAAAATGGAACTGTAAATTCTGAGAGTACTTGACAAATTTTAGGAATCAATCAAACAGTCCAACACACTCGTTCTAAATATACAACATACAATCTATTGATATAACACCAAAAACATACCTAACAAACAACACATATACAGTAAACATAAATGTATAGAATTTAATTGGGAATTGATCTGCTGTGATTCAAAAGGTTGATTATTCACTAAGGAATAACAATGAAAAGAGTTCATAACTTCAGAGTTAACGTACATCTCGTAGGTTTTACCAGTCACATCAAATTACATCAAATTCATATTCCCAGATACAAGTAAATATGTATATGTATCGTGAACTAAACATTCAAACATGTTTGAAAAAATATTTCAAATAGTGAGAATTATAATGTAAATAAAGAAGTTTTATACTCAAAAATGTATTGGCCAAACATCCTTGAAAAGTTGGTTAGCTTTTGGCTGAGTAGGATCTTCCAGAAGTTAGGTCTTGAAAAAAACAGTCCATGTACTTTTGCCTTTTGGGGCCCAGCCACAGGTTAAGCAGGCAAGAGAGCATGGTTCTTCCTGGCTATATCTTGGTATTCAATATGCATGTATATTCGGGATATAAGCTTAAAAGAGTCCAGCTGTCTTATTTCAGTGTAGAGGTGAAAATAACACTGAGTTCGCAAACACAAAGTTTCTTCTATTGCATAAAGAATACCTTAGGCAGAATTCTGCTTTTACTCACTTACTCTCTTGGTCCGGCATCTTGCAGAACAGTTTAAGTCGTGGCCCAGACTTGGATGATTCACATTGCCAGTTTAATTGGATACAGCAGAGAAGCCAGTGAGTTAGCCAACGGAAAAAAAAACAGATGGGTGCTAGCTTTTAACAGTTGATGATTGGTTTAGGATGTTATCAGATATACCTGTACTCCTGGTACCCACCCTGCAAGTCCCTAATTGGTGGATCATCCTTTCAGTAATGAACTGTGACCTTGGACCCGTTGTCTAGGAAGAAATAGATTCACTAGAGCCCATCTGTGCTATACATCGTGATTCAGCATTGGACACAGCTGTATGATGTGTCTTATCAGAGGGGCCTCTTAGCCACTTTCATCTGCATTTTTAGAGAAGCCCAAGCTGCCTTGTCAAGGCAACAGAAATCTTTATAATACTTAATTCTAAGTGTAAAATATGCCTCGCTGCTACAACATTATTTTTATGCAAATGTCTTTGTAATTACTGAACACTTACCTTTGATATTAACACTTTTTTGCTTTTTTACTAGAATATCTGATGTGCCTCTTAAAGGTTCAGCGTTTACATATTAAAGTACACGTTTTTAATTAGAATATTAAACAACTGTCTTGTGACTGTTATTGTTCAAATTTGCTTTAGACGGGGCTGCTGTTAAACAGAGTTAATAGTACTGTATTTTATGGATAACCTTTAAGCCATATTTTAGTACCTTATTACCAAAATACAACTTGTTTAGCGTTAGTAAATAATTAATGTATCCACCATATAGTACATGACTTATTCATTAAAATATATATGAAATATTACATTTTGTCACTCAAAACAACAAAAACATTGACTAAGTACCTCCCTAGCTGTAATACAGGGGTTGGCCACAATTTGTTATTTATCAGTATGTCACTTATTATGAACTCAAACATTACTCATTACTCAAACAAGTTACTCCTAAAATAAATTACATAAAAACAATTAGCTTTGGATCAAAAATGTCATATATTTTGAAAAACTTAACACTCTGTTCACAAATATAATTTGTTGTTGAAATAACTTTCTTTCACTAATCTGTAAAATCAGGAAAAGGATATCTGTTCCTTTTTTTACAACTGTTGGAAAATCCATCGGAATTGCAGACAAAACCTCACTCTCTGCGCTTCCTTCACAAAATGGTTCCAGTATAAAATTGTAACATTGGAATGTCACGTTAAGTTCATTTTGGAAATACTATTAACATTAGGTATTGTTCCTACACCATTCTGCTTTCTATTGCCATGGCCTGTCTTCCAAAATCTACATGCACGTTTGTCGGGAGAGGTGTCAATGTTTTTAAAAAATGGAATGGCCTTCCTCTGAAAATGAAATAATTTTGTTGTTGGGTTCTGAGCCATTTTGCAATTTCATGCTTGTGTATGATAATTTTATGCTGTCCTGCATCGCGTAACTCAGTCCTGCCAAACACTGACAGGTGATAAATATGATCTTTTCCGCCCAGTGTGCGATAGACCTTAAAAAGAGAGAACACCAATCTCACTTGTGCAGCCTCAAAAATATGAGTATACATAGAAGTGTTGCTGCACAGAAAATAATTCTACACCTTGGCCAGTCACCTTTGAAAGACCCAAGAGAGTTAGGGGCCATTGACAGCTCCTTGATGAAGAACTAGACAAAGGAGTCTGAGTTAGAGTATAAAAAGCATTTTCCTTATGGTTGTGGTTCAAATATTGTATATCATTGTATTGGTCTTTTCCATTTGTACACATTGGGTGTTTGGAAAAAGCTATCCTGCTATGTATTTGCAGCTGATATCATTTCTTCTTTCATGAAACAGATGGATGAGATCTTCAGATCAATCAGGTGTATCATTTTCTGTCACTGTAATATTAATTTTGTTGCTGCTCTAAGATTTCTTAGAGAAAATGTGGAAGTTTTTATTTGGAACAGAAATGTATTTAAGTGTATTCAGGTGCTTCCTCGTGATATACTTTCCGATCTAATCCAGAAATCCTGAGGTTGCAAATAACTCTGGAGAATAATGTGGTTATTTTCATAATTTCAATGGTAACAACCATAATATTTAGACCAAACAGTCCTCACATTGCTCAGACCCTATTTTGTGGTAAACATTCACACAGATGATACTCCTAAAATAGTTCACAATGCAGAAGCAAACACCTTATTATCAGTAAAAAAAAACGTTGCTTAAAATACTTATGACAGCTTTTAAATAATTTTTAAAAATACATTTGGAATTAAATATCTTTTTGGGTATATATATACAGTATATGAAAATACAATTGATCATAAGGAAGCAAGAGGTTATACATCGGATAAGAAGATCTACATAAGACCTTCCTACCTAATGCATCATAATGATGGGATGTAATTAAATCTTTCTCAGAACTACCTTTTGTTTTTTGCATTTTGGTTCAAAAAATATGTTATACAACTTGGCAACCTCAACACTAATTTGACAACTGTCAAATCTGACAACTCTAAGCCAGTAATTCCACAAAGGATACATGAATACCAACACAGCACTGGTGTTCTGGGTACATTATTTGCCACCACTATAATGGCCTTTACTTTTCTGTGTAACTTCCTGTTTTTTCTTGCTCTTTTCTTTAGAAAATGACCATGTGGTATATTTGGTGATGCCCCACAATCCAGATGACAATATTTTCAGTCTGAGATATTTATGTATGTGCTGACTGTGCAGCACAGAAAATAATAATTGTTTACATTTGGAAATAGGAAAAAAAAATACCAAAGTCAATCAATTAATTTCTGTAGTATTCACATCAGTTTTCCACAGAGACGCCACAACAGAATTATACAGCTGACAGTATTATAGAGCAACACATACAGTAGCTGTGTGAGCAGGGAGGACAGGAAAAGAGTTTGGTGGTCCCAGGCCCAATGGCTGCCCTTTTCACCAGGCTTGAGCTTGAGTATGTAATCGTCATCGTTTCTGGGACTGTGGTACATTATGTTGTACTGAACAGTGATCCATTTGTTTTCACTAGATGTTTTCTCATAGCAATACAAAATGGAAAATGTAGTTACAATAACCACCAACCACCAAAAAATCATTTTCTGTCTTTGTGGTCGAGGCATGTTTATTTGTACGGTGTGAGGACGGCAGTTCTGGTCTGAACTTCATTCCCCAGAAAGCTGTGGGGAAAGTCTTGCTTTTGTCAGTCACCTGACCAGTTATTAACAGATAAATGGTCAGGCCAGGAACTAAAAACTCAGAAGTTGAGGCTTCCAGAAGGCCCTGTGTGGAGTAGGAGCGTGTGAAATTCATGGTTTGTGTTTTAAAAAGGTCACAAGCAGCTCAACTGAACATTGTATTAGTGAGGGACTTGGAAGAAGTCTAGATACAACTCAGAGAAGTCCTAGGTTTTTGCTTTGTTTTGATTTACTTCCTGACACTATCAACAGAAACACATAGTTTTGTATAGCATAAAACAAAGTTTTTTTGTATATTACTGTACAGCTGTGTTTGTGGTTGTTTTCCTGAGATCTGCTCATATAAATGATCTCTTGCCAACCCCAGGCGTGTCACGTGTGCTATAGTCTACTCAGAAAATAATCTATTTTAAATCAGGCTCCACAAACACCAAAAATCGAATTTTTATTTCTAGATTAGTAAGTGTGACTACAGTGCCTCCTACTGCATTTGAACCCAAACATTTTTTCATTATGCTTATTATTAGTCTTGTCTTTTTGCAGCAGTCTGAAATCCTCAAAGGATTTGTGCGACAACCAAATCAACTCTTCTGAATCAGCTCTGTTTTCATTGTAAAGCAGTTCACTTTAACATTAAAAAGTAATCCTGTTTATTGCTTGTGGATCAATAGCCTCACTGATTAACTGATTGATTGTGGCGCATACACAATCCTGTGTTATACCAAATCATTGTGTTCATTGTGTTCTGTCCTTAGCTCAGTCCTCATCACCAGGCTCGATTCAGCTTGTTCAAAGAGATTTTAGAGTTTGATGGAGAACAGAAAAAATAAAAACGCACATGCGGGAAGGGGTGCAAAGCAAATATTCAACCAGAAGTAAAATACATAAACAGTGTTTTCCATTGCACTTAATGAAAGGCAAACAAAAAAAAGCAAGGAAAGCTAGAGTCCTTTTGGATCAGTGAGGAACTCACATCCCATTTCAACTGCAGTCTGCTAAGAGTAGCCCTGGTTGTGGTGCTTTTCTGTTAGAAACAGGAGACATCACACAATTCTTGCAACCACCTCTCTGTAATTCTGTTTTGACCAGTGTACATTGACTGAATAAAGGATATAACCTGAATTATAATTAAAGAATAGATAGGTTGATGTACAGTAATTAGCGGAGTACCATAGGGATTCGTTCTAGGATGATTGCTTTTTTAAATGTATATAATCTAAACTGGAATAGTTTGTAAACTAGTAACATTTGCAGATGATACAAAATTAGGAGGATTAGAAATGAAATTCAAAACTTAAATTCAACAAAATCTAAATGGCTATAACCAGGAAAAGAAAAAGATTCTTCTGGTTTCTCATACTTCGTGTTTTGCTTCTGTCTTGAATGATTCGTAATCTTTAAAACAAGGAATTGCTGTCTTGGGAGTAGTAAGCATCTTAAAAGCTGTATGTGTGTAAAATATATAAGCAACTGAAGAACTAGAGTTAGAGAGGAGGCTCTGAGCTCAGGTCAATGCTGAGACTTTCATGTTAGATTAGTCTTACCTAGTGGTTGAAGCAGAACTATTTGACAAGAAGACGGTAGTTACCTACCTGTGCTAAAGCCTTTGTTTAAATTTACATTTAGATCTGGGGGAGTTGTCAGTCTACATCTGACAGTTTATTGACAGGTTCATGTTTTTTACCGGTTTTTGGATTAGCAGGCTACCTCATGTGAAACAACATCTGCTCTTTTAACTGGCTTTTATTTCCTGTATTGATTTCATGGATTGAAAGGAGCCAAGAGAAGCATTTCTTTTTAGACAATCAGATCTGGGTCTGGTAGAAACAGAATAAAAAATGTGGTCCCTCTATGAATTTAAAAAAGTATATAACTGCTTACTCATGGTATGTGTTGTAGTTCAGCCATCAGGCAAATCAACCTGTTCAATTAATAGTTACATACTTCACCTTCACAAGGAGAAAGTTCTGATCTCCAGTTTTGCTCTCATCTAATATGTATGGAGATACAGATGATTCAATAAGGTAAGATTAAACTTGCCAGAAGTAGAGGTCTGAGCAACTTTTCGCACAGGAATAGTGTATACCAGGTCAATCTTTGCAAAACAAGTCATACCGGATCTTATAATCACTAACAATGACCCAAAGTTATGTTATTTTACCAAAGACATATGAAAAATGAAAAAGACAAATTATTTCCACAGTATCCTCTGAGTTGAATAGGTTAGTGGAGAATGGTATAAGTGTTGTAAAACTGATTAACAAAGCATTGGATTCTAACACTGATTCATAACTTGCCATTCTTAATTATTTCAGAGAATCACCTTTAAAACATGACTACTATACAATAGAAAAACATGACATGAGGGGTAATGTATTAAGTAAAGAATAATATGGAATACATCAAACAACAATTTCTTAATTATTTAAGTATTTGCATACAGACTAGAGTACCAGGAGATGCATCTAATCAAAATATATTTTATCAGTACATTGTGACATACTGTCCCAATCAAGGACTTTGTCAATGAAATAAAACGGAGCAGATCAAACTGTCACGATCAGTATCCCTACTCTTAAGGGCGCTCCGACCGTTTCGTATTTTAGTTAATTATGTGCACCTGCCCCCTGTTTAGTCTGTTATTATCAAAGCCTGGCGCTCCTGCTGTTCCTCGCTCAGCATTGGGAGATGGACGCCTGGAAGCCCGCCTACCAGCGGGTCCAGGAGAGATGGAATAGGCTTCATCACAACATCCTGACCGTCTGAGACCAGGGCTCGGAGCACCTAAGCCTCATTATCCTGTTTTAATCTTCCTGGTTCCCTGTCCCTGTTTCGGATCTCATTCCTGATTTTAACTGTGTTTTGTCTTGGTTATGTTACACTCCTAAGAAAACTAAGGTGGAGAATAACACATTTCATTACAAAAAGAATACTCCAGAGAAGTACAGTTCACTCAGTGGAAAAGTATAAGAACAGAGAACAGGGCAAATAATTTGCTCTTAGCATGCTGTTCTTCATTCAGAGTTTCTGCATGGTGTCCCTTACTTTGATCCTCCTGATTAATGGAAAAAAAGCAATATTTCAAATACCAACATTGAAAGAAGGTAGTTAAACTAGAAGGTAGTAAAGGCATGAATGCAATAATGATAACACACCCATGAAACAGCCAGTTTTACTTTGAGTAAGTTTAAGGTACTGTACATAACATTCCTGTTTTAGGCGAGAGAGAAAGAATCAACAGTATAGCTATGTCAAATTATCTCCTTCTGCAGGGGAGCCTGGCAGCAAGAGGGTTAATCCACATACTGTACAGGAGCTGTTCCCACTCTTCTGGGACAGCAGCTCAGAGTCTCACTCTTGCACCCTGCTGGGTGCTGAGTGCTTCGTAGTGAGCATCCTGCTAAGACAACTGTCTGCTGCCCCAGCCTGACTTCACAAGTGTTTATTACACCCTGCCGAGAATTCAGCTCCACATACTTCTCCCCTGCTCTGAGAGGAAGATGCTCATCTGAAAACATCCGTCAAGAATATGAGCTAAATAGTCTTTAATCTCTCATCCAGCTTTGCAATGAATTGCTCCCCTCAAATAAGGTGGTGTTAAACCAGTAGGGTGTTATTTTAACTCTTTAAGCACCCATGGGAAGTGTGAGAATCAAATGAAGCATGCGTCGTAAATGTTTTTGTTTATTTTATTGCAGTAGTATTTACATTGAAAAATAAATGGCACCAAATAAATGGTCCTTTTGGGAACATAGAAGGATTTCAGGTACAATTTACATTTGTGGGGAGTCTACACTTTAAAATGAACATGGGCAGAATTATGTGTGAAATGTCATCAGTTACTAATTTTTGTATAATAGTAATCTATGCTATAATGCTATCGTTTGCTTATAGTATCTGTTTAATACATCCCATCTAAATGTATTTTCACCTGAGATCTTGTTAATTTCTTAAAGTAAAAATTTTCTTTTTTAATTTTAATCCACACTGCAATGTATATGTATCTAATATATCTAAAATTTTTTGTTGCATGTGATGAAATTAAGATTTGGCCATGGATATACTGATCCTGATGTCATGTATTGTATGTGTACTGATGTGATGGTTTGAATTTACTGGAAACTGGAATGGTGAACTGTAAGATTGCTTTTATGGTTTTTAGTAAAAGATGATAAAAAAGGCATATCAGCACATGGATTTCAAAATACAATATAAAATATTAATAATACAACAAAACAGGCATTGCAAACCAACACGAGCAATAGTATTGATTGATTGGGGATCAATCTGCCTTGATATAAATGACTGATCATTCACTCAGAAATTACAAACATTTTAATAACATTAGGGTTAAAATATATTGACTTAACAATTCTAATTGTCAACCACATAATTTAAAATGGTCTCATATAATTAATCACATTATATGAAGACACTTTTTGAGTTACTGCTGTGAACTAAATTTCAAATCAAATGTGTTTGGAATACCGTTTGAATTCTTGAGATATCTTTTGTGAACATTGAATTTTTACTCATACAAAAATACTGTAGTTGCCTGGCCAGTTGATGAGCAGTTTGAAAATCCTGCAAGATCCAGCTCACTACTCCCCTGCTGTGAAAGGAAGATGCACGTTTAAAAACATCCGTCAAGAATATTATAATGCTAATATAATGCAAATTAGTCTTTAATCTTTAATCGGAGAGAGCTGGTCTGGGTTTGTCACTAGTATATCCCATCTTCCTCAACTAGCTAAGCACCAAAAGGTTTACACTCAGTATCAGGAAAGAGAGTCTAGCCACTGTCTAGTGGACAATGATTTGTATAAAGGGACTGGGATAAAGTACAGTCTAAATAAATGGTCCTTAATCTGGGGTGCACTCACCCTTTGGGGGTGTGAGATAAACTTTCTAAGGGTAAAAAGACATGCCGGATTTTCTTTAGAAGAAATCAGCATAAACACAAGCTACGTAAATACAACTCTTTTCATCAAACCTATGTATTTATTAATATTACATATTTAAATGATTACTGTAATGTAAAAAACAAATATATTTTTAAAATTTAAAAGCTAATAATAAGTAAATGCTTCAAATGTTTGTGTAGTGCATAAAGGGAAAAATATCTTAGAATAATTCTTGTTCTGTGAACCATTTTACAGTTACTGTAATTACGAAAGGAATTGATGTGTTCAATTTCTTCAACGACTTCTTTCAGAAACATAAGATAAAGCTTGTAGTATGTGGATCAGTTTGCAGTGACGTTGCCCCTGCCACGCCAGGCCAAAATTCATGATTTGTTGGGTATGTGAAAAACGAAGTACCTCATAATACGATCATACGTTGTGTGTTGCACTTTCATGCACTTGCCACAAAGCCTTTGCCCACAAGATTGAAGGACACTTTGTCTATTGCAGTGAGCGCATTAAATTTTATGAGAGGACATGTTCTAAATCATCTCCTCTCCTGTGCTTCTGTTAACACATTCCGCATGCACCCTCGCGGTTACGCTTTCCACCCGTTCTAACAAACGCCTTCACATTCCCACGCACAGCCACTTAAAAAGACGCTCACGCCGCAACTAAACTTCCTATCGCCTTTCACTCCTGTTCCGACTTTAACCCTCCTATTTTCCCTTACCGTCCCTCACTATTTCCGACTCTCTCCCTAGTGCACACACCCATCTTCTTTTGGTTTGATCTTACTGTTGCCTCCTGGACTCTCGCCTGTTGCTGACCACGTCTCTGCCTTTGTGGTTTGGATTTGTCATCTCGATTGTACTGTCCCAGCCTGGTTTTTGACTTTTGCCTGCCCATCGGTTTTTTGAGTATAAGAACTTGTGCTTTTTTTGGTAACATTTTGTATAAAGGCTTCTTGTAACAGTGTGGGGGTATCACCTACTTGAGCACTACACAGGGTCTTTTTTTTTTTTTTTTTTAGCATAACGATTGCTTACTGCTTCTTGCAGAGAAATTGGTGTTATGGATGCTGTACTTCCTTTCCATACACTTTACTTGCTTACTAGCCAAATGCTAACTTGTATCTTGGAAATGCCAAAACATGTAATTCTGTTTCTCTGTAACCAAGGCAGTAATTTTGTTAATGACTCAAAAATGGGGAGCTTCCTATAATAAAATCTCAATATTTTATTACATTCTATACAACAAGGGTGGCCAATAAGTGCACTTCACATTACTATATATATGTAACATACTGGATGTTCATTGACATAAATCATATAGATTCTAATATAAAATATGTATAGTATCTGAAGTATTTGAATGATACTTATAAATCTTAGTAGTGTATCTTAACATTGATAAGACAGAAATTTGGCAAGAGCTGCTATACCTCCAAAGCCTTATATCCGTGCCAATTAACAAGTCAACTATCAAATGTGTCAAAATAATCTAGCATTAACAGCCTGTGATTCTTAACAGCCTAATGTTTCCTCTATCTTTGGCTTCCATCACAGACTGGGAGTGAATTCCAAAATAATTAGTACCTTACTTATACACTTTCCAACCAATTTAGTTTCTGAAATGTGGAGGTGTTGTAGTCCTGTACAACACATACTGTATATAAACACACTAATGAAAAAACAGAGACTGAAGAAAATCTGTGTTTAAGAGGTTTGTAAAGGGGGTGAGACAAATCCAAAAGCTGATCTCCCTCATGCGGCCAAAGAAGCTGGGGGTCTGCCCCCCATTTACACAGGATTGGTACCGACACCAATTATACACAGAATAGTCGGTTACAGTTTTACCCTCCACCATAAGAAGTTTGAGAATGAATGGGGACGGTTTAAAGAGATTCAGATTCAAAGACCAGGAAACAATATCCAGAAAGGGTTTAATGATTCAATCGAAGAAATAAAATACAAAAGAGATTTAAAAATGATAAGATCCAGTTAAAGGAAAGCAGTTTAAGCAACTACAGGCAAAGGTTAAAAATGATAAATAGGCAAAGGACACTTACTGTACATGTTGAGTAAAATAATGTTTTAGGTCTAACATAGTCAAGAATACATACAAACCTAAGGAGTTCACAAACGTTTTCTCGGAAATGTGCATTCCCATAACGGAATTAAATTGATCTAAAAAACGGAGACTCTGAATAGATTCTTGAACGGAGAAGACCATGGGGGGGATCCAAGGGTTATAAATCCTCAAAAGCAAGCACAAGTCATGTCACGCCCTGTACACCTAGAGGGTGCTCTACTTCTGTCCTGTTCCTAGTTCCCTGTAATTATTCATGTCTTTCCTGTGTGCCTTGTTGTGTAGCCTATTTTTTTTGTCTTGCTCCTCCAGTCCAGCCCCCCCCCTTCCTCTACTCAATAAAGATTTTTTGCCCCTGGGGAGGGGGTAGCTCCCAGAGGTTTCCTTTCAGTTAAATTAGGTTTTTCCTCCCCCCAGTGCTGTGCAGCTCTTTTTTGGGCATCAGAAGCTGCCCTTGGAGGTGAGGGGGTACTTCTGTCCTGTTCCTAGTTCCCTATGATTATTCATGACTTTCCAGTGTGTCTTGTTGTGTAGTCTATTTACATACCAACATCATCTGACCCCCTTACCTTTGTGTTGCCCCTTTTGCCGCTATGCAAAGGGTCTCTACTGTTCTCCTGGCCATTCCTCAGCATGCCCTTTCTGACATCTGTGACAGTCAACTTAATAGACTGCATAAATGCATACAAAAGGCAATCATTTAAAACTGTGGACAAGAGCCCTTTACACAAAGGGCTGTGGGCATTCTGGATGAGATCCTTGGATCGATTAGCGATTAAAAACCTTAAGTAGATGAGCTGAATTTTCTCATATTTTTGTAATACAGTAGTAGGAGTTATGTAAGAGGGGAGAGTGCCACTACCTGTCTCCCAGCACCACTTGTAGCAGCAAACTGATTTTACTTAGATGACTTCCAGCCACCCAAGCCCACTCTTGAGTAACATCTGAGATCAGAGGAGATCCAGCTTCAGGGTGATGTAGTTCATAGCTCTAGTCGTAAATATATTGGTGCAAAAGCACCAGGCAATACAGAAGAAAATAACTTTTGTACCTGCTGTGATTATTGTAATGTTGAATGCAGTATGATTATGATCTTGTCTTGCAATAAAATCTGGAATGTTGGGGAAATCACAACACAATATCCCTTTTTCGTTTCTAGAATCAGTGCTTGATTATAATAATACGCCCAACACTATGTAGTGGATTGTGCATCTATTGGCACTCCAAATTACTGTACCTATTGTTTATTTCAATTCATACAAACATACAACTGTATTATTAACAATGTGGCTGCTTAGAAGAGTCATTTTAATCGATTTCAGGACCATGACAGCAACAGATTTTAGAGAAATGTATATCTTACCCCAAAGTATTGGGCAAGTGTTTATAATATATGATTTAATGATGGGAAGATTTTTCATTTTATCTAAGATATCAAGTTTGGCATGCACAAGGTGTAAGACAGCCTGTTTTGTTGAAAAACATTAATGTATAATCACACAAGGTTTGATCAAGCTCTGTCTTGGGCATGCTCAGTTTACTGTGAGCAATCTGCTCTTTCTCAAACCCTGCAGTGATTTCTAACTCATTATTGCTTGAGTTTAAAAAATATTTTCAGCGAAGACACTGATTTGCTCTGTAAACCAAATGCCTGAGTGTTTCAGACTGATTGATTCTAATCATGAAATTATAAAGAAGTAATATGTTGCCAGTAAGAAAACCCCATGTTTTTTAATTCCATTATTGTAACAAGATAAATGCTGCTTTGGACAAAATTCAATTTTATGTACAGTATGAATACTGTTTAATGTACATGATCCATATGACAATGTTTTCCATTGAGTCAGTAGGGCAATAGGCATCATTGTTTGGCATTTTGTCATTTATTTATTTACTGCATTATTTTAGCCAGGACTATCCTATAGTTTTCACAAAAATGTTCCCAATCCTTGCTGTTGATACAATATCACTTTTCACACTTTAGTATGAAGGCAAACATTTTGGACAAAGTGGTGATTCCTATGAAAGCAAAGTAAAAATACTCATTTCATCCCTTTTGAAGAAGTGAATATGGATTTGTTCTGTTTATGTTGTGTGTTGCTGATTGTCCCACATCAAGTGTCCAATGACATTTTCAGACAAAACACAACAAACACCTCAAGGATGAGGTGGACAAGGCAGAAACTACCAAATGGGTCCTAGTGAGATATGGAAAACAAAGCAGATTGCCAGGTGTCACAGTGCAAAGTCCCTCTATCCTTTCATCCTTTGTCTTTCTTCTCTGTCCCTCTGTCTGAGATGTGAAGTGTGGTCTCTGACTGTGTAATTTATGGGTGTCCAGTCAAACAGTGTGTGAATCTGTGATGACGGTCTTAGACTGTTTGCACTAGAAGGAAAGGAAAACCTTAAAATGAGAGGGAAGCAGATATAAAAGTGAGGAAAAACATAACTCATAAAAGAACTAACCACTACACATCAGGCCGCAGCCCCTCTCCCATTTTTACCACTTCATGATACTTGTCAGTATTTAAACATCTGATAACTGTTACTGAGTTAACGTGTTTGTTATGTCAGAGTATGTCAGCAGCACTCATAGTTGCTACGTGGAAGTGTTCTCTTAATGCCATCCTCCTGCATCCCTTGCACATGAGTAAATGAGTTTGGGTTGATCACTGGTGCTCCTGTCAGCTCATGGCACTATTGATAGTGGAACGACTCACACAAGTTGCTTCGCGTTCCCAGAGTGTGTTCCCTGTCTCCTTTACTGAGTTTTGTAACCATTTGTTGGTTGAAACCAGCAAGATTTTTGCACATGCTCACACCCTTTGTATATGCAAACCTGCACGTCCAAATGTCTTAACACCTTATCTGCATAATTAATGCATAAAGATGAAAATGCATGCAGGGCTTCAAAGCTGTTTCAATATAGACTTATGTATACTCATTAATTTTACCGTGAATAATATTATACACTTTCTTCAGCTGTATTGTTAAAATAAGGTGCATAACAGTGCCAGCACACAGAGAAGCAACCCTAGCCCACAAAGTTGAAAGCAATCTCTCTTTTGATGCCTATTAAATAGCTCTGCAGATGAAACTCTATATTCCGCCTGGAAATGATTTGAGCTCCCCCTGATTGGATGTTGTCATGGGCGCTCGCCTTTACCTCTGTCATTCCTCTTTCCCCAGCCACAATACATTACACACACACTATTCCTCATTCCGTGCTGCCCAAGATGCAAATTTCCCTGCTCTTGTTTATATTAGCTTTTCAAATATATGGAAATTCAAATATCTTGGGGAAAATGTCAAAGATAGAAATAGTCTTCTGTTCTACCATTATTTCTACTTTTTTTAAAAAATGTTGTTTTGTTTGAAAAAAAAAAAGGAGAGATGAATGAGTGATCTCCACTGTAGACCAAAGACGATTTTCTAAAGTTCAGTTTGAAACAATGATTTTATCACAGGAGACTCATTATGATGCACTCCATACAAGTTGCTTTGATTTAATGTGTAGTGCAGACTCTTACACTGAAAAGGATTAGTTCATTTAATTTAGAAGTATAAATATTTCTTATTGCCCTCTGATAGTTATATTGAATTCACTGTTCCTTCTTCATCAACATCTTCAGTTCAAAAACCGATTATGATCTCTACTGTTTCTCCAGTTTATGCAAACACACAAGTAATAAATCTTTAAAAGGGAAGGGATGTGAAGGGAATTCATATCCGTAGATATCATTTGAAACTGATATTTCCACAATGTTCTAATTCATTGCTTTAACTACTGTATGTTCAGTTTTAAGGAACTACAGTATTGTGTTCATATAGTGTACCAGGAATAAAAAATGGAAGTTATTAACTGAAGTTCAGGAAGCATAAGAACAACTGGTCAATCTCACACAGCTGTTCCTAATCAAATTCATTATAGGAATTAGCTATATATATTGAACATAAGCCCCTCCCCTCTCAGCATCGCTCGTAAACCCCTTCTCCACCTCACAGGTGCCCCTTGATTCACTCCTCTCTGAATGGGATTCAAGCCTTATCATCCTGTGGCCAGGAGGCTGCCCATTAATCAAACAGGTCAAGGCAAACCTATCTCACCAAATATTCCAAGCATTCACATATCATTTAATTATTGGATGCTGTTGTTATTAATGAAATATTAGTTAAAAAAAAGAAAAACAAACTTTCACATCTGGAAGTGTCATATAACAGGATTGTTCAGGGAAAAGCTCAGTGGGCCGCAGTCAATGTTTCTTTGGAAAGTTAACGGCAGTCTTGTGTTTTGATCTGTTCATTTGGAAAAGAAGAGAGAGGTTTCAGACAGATACTTGGAAGATATGAGGAACATTTGAAAGATATCTGGATTTTTATCCAATAAAAGAAGATATCCATTCCAGATATGTCAGATCTACCTGGAAGGTTTTCTGTCATCACAAGGATGAATATTCAGGTAAGTCTGAATATTCAGAAATGGATGACAGGTGTTTAAGGTGATAAGTGTATGCTCTGATTCATCATGCTCTGATTTATACATGCTGATATGTGTGTATAAATAGGGGAATTTAAATAGGGAAAATCCAACTTTAATAATAGGTGAGTGAAAGCAGAAATGGCAGTGAATTATGAAACCATTGATCAAGATAACCAGATAATCGGTGTATACATTGCACATTTCAAAAAATCCAGACATTAGTAAATGTTCTCTTGAGAAGATTATATACAATATAAACAATTGCAAAACAAAAATATCTGTGTTCCTGATCAGGGTTGTAACCTGGTAAAGTACAATGTTCGTGAAGAGCCATAGATCCGCCATTTTTAATTTATGTATAGAGGTTGTCAAACTTAAAATATATAAAGGACCTATGTTGCTTATTACAGCATAAAAATCATTTCTTCTTCATGACAATGCTCAATGACATCTTCACTCCTTCACTCCTTGTGCAGGACCAGTGGCAATCAGCCCTGTGTTGACCAAGCAAATTGCTGTAAGCTCTCTGACTGTGTCTGTTTCCAAAGCAAACCTCTTGCATAGAGGGAAAAGAACAATAGAATAATAGAAATGAGAAATAAAAGGAATAAAATAAGAAAATAGGAATGAAGGAAAAATGATTTTTTGTTAATATTGATATCCAAATTGAAAATGTTGCTAACAAGACTTAATTATTTGCAACTGAATTTAAGATTTGAGGCATATCTTTCTTGGAGTATTCTTGCCATTGACGGAGCTCCATTCCAACTTTGCAGGATGTCAAAATGCTGCCAGACATCTTTAGGGATGTTAAAGTAGATCTGCTACTTGTAAGGACTTTGGTAGTGGCGGACTCTTGAGGCAGTGACAGATTTGCCTTGGTGATAAATGTGGCTCAGGGACAGTTTCTCACTACACCGCTTTTTTGAGGTATTCTCTTACAGTGTTATTCTCATTGTTTAGAACCTTACCACGCTATTTTGGAGTATTTTTGGATTTAACAAGGCAAACTAACATAAGAAAATAAAAAATGTATAAATTGTAGGAGGTTGTTCAAATCATCTGTTCTATTTTGTAGTGCTCAGCCATTTTATCAGAGGCTATCTAGCCATTTCTGAAAAGAAGCCAGGATATCAGCTTTCAGCAACATGATCCATAAAACTACAACCCTTTGTGCAAAAAGTATCTTCTGATTAAGTTTCAAATACACTTTCATATAAAAATAAGTTTTTGAAAATAATTCACTGGGTTCAGATTTTACCTACATTTATGTGTGGAAGTAAAACAAGTAAGTGTTCTTGCGTGCATGCGTAAGCATTACTGGCACCCTTGTGCATTTGAAAATTAGTGCAGAATATAAAGGCTGTAATGACAACATAACAATATCCCACCTCAAGGGTCTCATTTAAACAGGTGACTTGCACTGCGAAACGCAGAAGCATGTGAAATAGCTTCTATTGTGGCAGCAAAGGCACAGTGCGGGAACTGTCAGGCAGGAACGGGTGAAACAGAAATGAGAGAGATGGTAGGCGGCACAACATCAGTGAAAGAGAGCTACAAATCACACACTAGGTCGTGGGGAAAGGGGCTGCACGGAAATCATTTGCCTTTCCTATTTGTGACTTCCAATCGAATTTCAACATTACAGGAGAAAATTCCATTACCGGTGTGACTCATTGGGAATCATAGCAGTGCCTGATTTGAAGAGCTCAGGTCTCCGAGGTGTTTGAGGATTGTCATGTGCATTCAGCGAATGAAGTGCTGTCTTTAGCATCTATATAATGATGTTGATGAGGAAGAGTACGAAAACTTTTTATGGCCCTGTAAGTTGCTTTCTGTGCTCAGCTCTCATTTATCTAAAAATAGCAATGAAAGAATTAGCAAGACAGCACCAGCTTTTTATCAGAAAATTATACTTGCATGGCTCTTTTAGAAATTTCAACAACCAACGATTCAAGATGACCATATGGTGAGTAGTGTAGGTACAGAATATACAAACAGGTTTGAATAAATATTTTAATAATGAATATAAGCATTTTAGATATAATTAATATATCATTATTGATTACATGTGGTGTTGTCTACAATATATAAAACTGACTGTATCTTTGCATCTCTGAATCTCATTGACAAATTTCTGGTACTTCTGAGTGCTGAGATTTTCAAAGTCAAGTGCATCGCAACAAACAGATGCATGAAAAGAAGAACAATGATAATTGATTACAATGGAAGACAAGGCACAGCTTTCCTTTTCTCTAATATCCCTGATGCACAAAGCCTTTGGAAGTATTGGGTTAAGATCCTTTCATCAGAAATCCAAATGTTTGTATCACCTTTTGAAATCATGACATTCATAAGTCAAACACTATGTTTTGTGTTTAGGAAAACCCTCTTCTTCTATTTATCTTCTTATAAACGCATTAGGCTTCATTTACATTCAAGTAATCAGGATGTTAGTCCTCATACACTGTACAAGTTCCAAAAGATGTTGTATGTGTATCTAAGCTTTCCTTTTACGTACCATATTGTCCCATTACCTTTAATATATTCACACATTTTTATATAGAGTGATGCTGTACTTGTGTATTTGTACTAGATAATGGACTTGAAGATAAACCAACCAGTGTTTTCCCTTAGGAATTCAAGAGATTCAAGATTCTTAGTAATGAGTAAAGAATAAAAATGAACTGTTTGGACTACAATGTGCTAAACAGCTGAGAATTAAACAAGATCTAGGAATTAACCTGTTTTCCTCCCTACACCACATAGTCTAAACTGTCTATTGATACCATTGGTCATCCATAGACAGAAAATATAAAGAATATAAAGTTATATGTTTCTTTATTAGTTTTATTATCCTTTGTTTATTTATCCCATCTTTTGTAAATTTGCATTCAGGAGCATAATTAAGAAAATTAATAAAATGTAAGTGTTTATTCTTTCTGATGTTACTACCATATTTCTGATACAAAGTCATGCAGCAAAATTTATGTTCTCTGCAAAGAAAACAACTGGTAACAGCATTGTTGTTACTGCAAACATAACTAAATGAAGTGTAATAAAGATTTTCTTTTTCATTCTTTCTCTTCCCATGAATACTTAGATGCCTAGTGAAATGCAACATCCTGTATAGGATGATACAATGTTTTCATTACTTTGTGGTGTTCTTATTAATACAATTACAGTAGTCCCTTTTCACTATACTGAATGTATGGGACCTTCCTTTTTTCTTACAAGAAGTGTGATAATGACTGCATTATTTTAATATTCAGCATTATCACATGATTTAAATTGGTAGCAGCATTGCCAAAGTACTATGGCTGAAAACCCAAGGAGGTAGCATGAAAATTCACAAGAGCAATAGATTTTAAATTCACTGGAATAGAGAACACAAGTGCAACATAATGATGAACCACATTTGGGAGAAAGCAGAATCTGATTAGAATGGTTATTCCCATTCTCATACTGTATAAACAGGAATTTACAAAATAACTGTAGGTACTGTATGCAGTTGAAGTACCTGGTGGCTCAAACCAGTCCTTTATTGAAACTTCAAGGCTGAATTCCACTGATGTCTCAGGACAATACTTTTTTTTGTTGTTTTCCATCTGCCTTTTCACATTTCTGTATAAATGAAAACATTGCAATCCAGAGCACAGCATTTTGGAAAAGAGACAAATGAATGAGTAGCACCGACATTGCCATTATATCCTATGAATAGTAAAAATTATCAAATTAAAATTACTTGAACTCTGTTTGCTAGGCTGTTTAACCATGGTTTTTTTTTTGTAAGAGGCTATTAAATAAGTTCTATTTTTATAGAACGATAAAAGAGAAAACAAAATAATGGGGTGATTACTGCTGACGAATTACCTGCCTTTCTTGCCTTGGAGCAGGTTTACTCACTCAAAAATGAACCTGATGCGATAAGGGGTTTGTGTTCGCCTGCAACTAATGGGATTCCACTTGCCTAAGGCTTTAGTGTGTTCACGCAGTAAAATAAGCCACAGTGGCTAAAACACAAATATAAATTATCTTTAGAATCATTACCAATTCCCAAATCACTGTATCTTTCACAATTACTTATAATCACAACAGGTTCTAATAATCGGCATGATGAATTAATTAGTTGTAGGATTTATTATAAATTAATGATTACTCCATATCAGTCCAACATCTGCTTAGTTTGCTATTGTAATTCACTTAATGACACACAACAAGTGTAGCTCACTCAGTAGTAGGGGTTCAGGAGTGTCTCGGTTTTTCTTAATGACTCTTTGGTTTCTGGGTGTTTTACTTTTTTATTATGACAGTTATGATGTTTTCTGTTACCTTATACCTGTTATCTTATAAGTCTATTTTTTTGAATGACAATACATCCATCCGTTTTCTAATAGCTTTATCCAATTAAGGGTCACAAGGGAGTCGGAGCCTATTGAGGAATCCAGAATAAATGTTTTGAACACTTTATCTCCTAAAGATCAAGCTGCATATTCTTTACCTGTCAGCAGGAAACACATAGCAAGTGCTGTCCGTTCATGATTACATATAACGTCTATGCAAAACTTGTTACATCCTGTTTTGTGAATGCTGAGTTCTGGGAAAGTGCCATATAAAGAGGTGTTTTTCTGTTAGACCAGCATAATAATGGAAAGGACTGAGTCGACAGTTAGCAGGTCATATGATGTACAGTATGTGCTAATACTTTGTTTGTTACACTGTATAAAAAGACTAACTTTATAACCGTATGGAGAGACTGGCTGTGGAAAGCTACTCTCCTACATGTATGCGTAAGAAATGACTCTTCTTTCACCAACATCAGGACTCTCTCATTTTATATGACACTACACTATCCTGGCAAGCAATAGGCGCAAGGCACACCCTGGATAGAATACCAGGTCATGACAAAGCAAACACACAGACACAAGATACTGAAATAACATTTAGTTTATATGACTACATACAAATAATAATAAAGCTGAATTGCCTTCTCTTACTCTTATGTTATGAAAGTACTATACTTATTTTAATCATGTAAGCCATTATTATATAATAATATGAATCCATTTATAGATTATCCATTCTTCTTATATTGTTCATCACTGAATAATATCCTACTGTATGGATACATAATTGACCAAATACAGATAATACATTTCACCGCCTTGTTTTTTTTATAAATAAAACATAAGATTTCATTAGAAGCCTCTAGCAAAAATCACATTTTTTAATACAGAGCTAACTTGTGAGAGACTGAACCACATCATCATAATATATATACATAAACACACATACATCTTAGAAGTTTTAAACCAAGAAAAAGACAGAAGTGTAGAAAAGGTGAGAATGGTCTTATGAGTCTCAAACATTTTCAGAAAAACAATTTCATAATATATGCAGAGTAATTACAAGGAAAAGACTGGAAGGCACATGAAAAGATTTATATTGATTTGTGAAAGGACCTGACAGCTTGCTTGAAATGCTTTTGGTTAAAGAATTCAATTTTCTCTGGAATTCTAATTGCACCATTGACAGCAAACCATTGTTTTCCATACCAAGCACTCTAATATTATGCACTGGAGCTGCGCTGTAAAGAAAGGCAATTGGAATGCAAACAGGGATTTACCTGCTCATGGAACAGCAGAAGTGTAATTCAAAAACAATCACATTACAAAGAGAGAGCTCGAGAGATAGACAGCTGTTTTGTGTCTTGTGCCAGTAAATCTTTTTAAAAATCCACCTCGTCTTAGGTGAAAGATTCACACGCACAGAAAGGAAAGGAAGCGTCTGCTGCCTCATTGCTCTGACTCTGTGCTGTTGTTTGTTGAACAAGTGCTAACTATCTCTATACCTGACACTCAAAGGATAACATCCTTATACTGTATGTGTGTTAAGATGATAAAGAGAAGGTTTCATTCACACAAAGAACATGCCAGTGGAAGAGCATTAACTGGTGAATTGTGTAAGGATTCAAAACTACTAGGCAAAATGAATTACAATTATTTTTGATTCATGAGATACAGTATCTAAATATTCATTATTAGATATTATAGACAATGAATATTAATTAACATTATCACCTATTTCACAATGCAGGAAAGCAGGTGTATATAAAGAGATTTTAATTCTGCCCTTTGTGTATTATAAAGTCAATGTTTGACAGCAATGGGCATATATTTCACCCTAATTAGGACTCATACAGGACTCTTGTAAGATACATATTTACTTGTAAGATACATATATACACAGAACTGAATCATACACACAGCAGTACTGCAAAGTCACTGATAGAAAACGAATTTGTAGTTATAACATTTTAATACTTTCTTAACAATGAAGAAATCATCTTCAAAAATCCACTAAGAAAGTTTTTCTCCTGGAATAAGGGCAGTTCCAGTTGTCTGGGATAGTACTCTAAATCAGATGATGGATTTTCCCTTGAGTCTTAAAGTCAATGAATAGACTCCATTTGGGTTGGGGGAGATTATAATTTATAACTAGATAACAAAAGATCAGCTGGCCCCACTACGTCACTCAGCACATCCTCTCAGTCTGTAAGAATCAGCCATTTATAAAACTACCAATGGGGTGAGGTCACAGAAACTTTTGTAAACCACTTGTCACCTCTTTTGATATATTACACTATTCCCTAGTGTACCACGAAATAGTCTGTTGAATCTTTTTCTGGCAAGCATTTCTTTTTAAATGCATCTGGATAGGTTGTTTTACTCTTTATTTTTGTTAAAGAAAATAACCTTTCTTTGTGTTGCTACAACACACATTCTTTCTCCAACAGCTCAGACTTTGCATGTTGAGACATTCTGCATTTGTCAATTTTAGCCACTTCAGTCTGAGAGCCTCTGACATGAGCCACTTCTGTATAATCATGGTCGGTTGTTACATATTTTTAAAATTATATTGAGTTTTACTTTATTCCTTGCATGTGCTTGGCCACTTCTTTGACGGCTTTTTTCCAAACATAGCTTACGCATTTTTCTTTCTCTACACCCTTTGAAATACTTCAGACATACAGTATATGGAAATTCCATATAAGTATACTGGAGAATTCAATATTCAGTTTCTTCCATTTCTAAATGGATTTTCTATTCTAGAATGCAATCTATTCCAATGGTGTAAGAGGGGAAAAAAATCATAGAATTAAATCAAGCCAAGTGAATGTAGTAAATACTGTATATCCAAGTGAATTTGTTTTAATTAGGGAGACACAAAACAGAAGAGAATGGGAAAATTAGTCTGAAGGACACTTACAAACAAAAGGAGACCATTCAGCCTGTCTAACCTGTTTACTATTTAATAGCTAAGTCATCTGTTACGTCCCAATGTGGTCCATGTGTTTGTTTTGATGTTATGTTCCACACTTCCTGACTTTGGTTGTTCTCCCTCCCCATTGGTTCAATAATTCATCCAACTTGATGTGTGGCATCATCCTCAATCAACTCTTGACCAATCAGAACTCAGCTTATTCAGTATTTAACTTGGAGGTTTTCAGAATGAAGGGCCTCTCGCTTGACTTCTGCTCGGCTCTGCTTTATTTATCTCTGTTTTCGTTTGTATAGCTTCGGCTTTGTTGGTTTGTGTTTGTCTCCTTGTACTTTCGTTTATTTGTGTTATCCTTTACTTCGCCATTACCTTGCCCAAACATGTTACATCAACCTCTGTGTTCTTTTGTACCTTGTACCTTGTGTCCACTCTCGTTTTCCCTTATTTGTATTCGTAGTTTGCTTGTGTATTTGTGTGAACATTTGTGTAAAGGGTTAGTTAGGTTGTCGGGTACATTCAGCACACGTAGTTGGTCTCTGTATTAGTAACACTAGTTAAGGATGGGTGAGTGCCTTTTGTCTTGTATGGTTTTTGGGTAGTTAGTGAAGCTAAGCAAGGGCGTTAGAAGACGCCGAAGACCGAGTGTTTCAGGTTTTGTTTTTGTAGTTAGGTCAGCTTTCCCTCACTTTATTAGCCAGCTCCATTTTGTTTGTTATTTTCTTTTCTTTGGCACCACTCTAGATCCCTTTCCCTGTGTGTTATTGTGTCCTAATTACGTACCAGTCACTTTATTCACTTTAAAATAAATCACGTTTGCACCAAAACGTGTTGTTACGTTTCCTAAGTCCCTCACCAGAAACCCACCTGCATCCAAAACCATCCTAGATGTTACACCTCTTTACCCCTAGACACCTGGGGTCATAACATCATCAAAGGATTTTATCTGTTTTATCAGTGTCAAAATCAAGGCTGGATAGTTTGTTCCATACTTCCACATCTCTACATCTCTCTGGGGTTAATCAAGTGCCCCCTGTTCTCAATTTGAAATTCACTTTGCATGCATTTTCCATTGTGTCCTCTGGTTTGCTTTATTCTTTTTTTTTAAGAAGTCCTCTGGGTTGATTCTGTCAAAGCCCTTGAGGAGTTTGAGAACTTTTAATCTTCTCCCATCAAGATTTATTCCATGCTGAAAAGAAAGGAAACACAACATTTTGGCTGTGGAGCCTTCTTCAGGTGTGAATAAACCTTAAATTCTTCGTTAACAGCCTACATATGCTGACGCAGCTCCCTACTTAAACATCTTCTCAAGACCAAAAGTTTCACTTCCTTCAGATTCTCAGTGTACATTCCCTTAAGCCCCAAATTGTGTTTTTTCTTGGCTACATGCTGTGCTGACCACAATATTTTAAATTATGCCTTGCTACTGCATTAAACTATTTTATTATAGCATCTTTTGATTTTAAATATGACACATTACTTACTTTACTTCCAGCACTGCCTCCTGAAAGGAAGGCATGTCCACTGGATTCAGGAGATCCTTCCACTTGTCAATGATATCACAACAATGAACGTTTCCCTGCCCTTGCTGAGAAACGCATGGGTGATGGTTCGCCCCTCCTGGGATCATGATCTTGTGGTGATGGAGAGTACCTCTACTATTATACTCTATTTTTCATTGCTATAGTGTTTTATTTCTCTCATTATAGATGCATCCTTAAACTTGTTTCTTTAAATGTGGTTGTGGTAGCACCTAAAATTGTACAATATTCGACATCAGATCAGAGAATTAAATCCCTTCCAGCGAGGTCAGTTCCTAGATTCAGTATCCTATAAATTTCTGTATGGAATGCAAAATACAATACTTGCCAGGATTGTACAGAAAAGGATGATACAAGGGCATTTGAGTCAATGGACAAGTCAAAGTCAGTGAATGACAAAAAATGACACACTCTAGCCTTTCTAACCTTGAAATAGCTCTTTAGTTGGAGAGTCCTCTGGTCATCATCAGCTAAAGCACATGGCCTCCCTGGAGGAGCAGCTCATACAGCTCTACAGGACTCAGCATTACACCCAAGGTGACAATTACTTTGAGCAGCTCCTTTAAACGCTCTTAATACCATTGTTCTTCAGCTCTCCGTGACTTTATAGCTACGTTGTGAAATTCCCCATCTAACAGGAGGGTAGTTTTCATCATCCCAACCTGCAATGGATAAACCATTTAGTCTGTCACGGTAATCAGTGTTCAAATTTATAGCCTTATAAAGCACATATTGGCCATATTGAAATATTAGTCAAATATCAAATGCATAAAAACTGCCCTTGGTGCAGGTGAGGCATATTTTTCCTGTCTCACACCCTTCATTTTACCCAGATGCAAACAAATTAATTTTATCATATTTCTGTTTCTTATGTAGGAACTATAACACAATGTTAAATGTACATTAGAAAACTATTGTGTTTGTTCCATAAAATTGTAGTTTGGGTGTACTGTTATATCAATATACTATAGTATGAACAGTACACTGTTTTTTTATTGATTTATTGAATCACTGAGTAATTCTTCAAAATCTTATTTTAATAATTAAAAAATCAAATTAATTTTAAAAATTCTATTTTTTAATATAATATATTACCAACTGCAATATAATTGTTTAATTTTAAAAATCAGATTTCTGTGCATTTTTGTCTGCAAGCAGTTTTGAGTGAAAGTACAGTTCATGACTGGATTATCAATCAATACAAACAGGATTATTGTGCCGTTCCCCATATTTGCACTGCCAGATCTGTAATAATTTACTTTCAGACATTCAAAATACCTGGTCGTGCTGATGAAGCTAAATCTCAGTGATCTGTGCAAAAATAGCTAAACAAGATAAGAATTTTCTTTAGAAATTAGCAAAATTTGTTTTTTTCTATTTTTCTTTATTAATTAGGCTTATGATATAAACACACAAACTTTCTTAAACACATTTACAGTATCAGCAGCTCCTACCAGTACCAGTACCAGTACCAGTACCACTGGGTAGAATGCATAGTGACTTGGTTCAAGCACTGAAGCTGTTTCCATGGCTTGCAGCCTCCCCTGCATGTAGCAGTGAAAAATATCATTGGCGGTGAAGACATAGGAAAAACGTTCAACTATCCTGTGTGTCTGTCACTAAGCACAGGACGAACACACTTGTCAGGCATTCTCAAGCATGTTGTTATGAATCCTTAGGATTTTCAAAATATTTAATAGACCTGAGGCGGTTAAGTCTGGGGGTGGAGTAAATTAAACAGAAAGTAGAGTAATGGGGATGAAGCAATTAATGGGACTAAAAAAAATTAGGGACCTAAAATTAGACTAACGAGACATTTATTGCAGCAGCAGGTTTGCATTAATGACCCTTCTGAGGATCCAGCCACTAAAGCCTTTCACTATAATTAGTACACTAATGATTGGAAATGACATCATTCCAGACAACTCGCTGCTTGTTTTGGCTCAAATTCAAAGCCTAAACTTCTTTGACAGAGACACATAAAAGCTCTCAATATGACTGCTTTGCCTCTCTGCGTTTTACCTCTATTTTCAGCTGCTTCTCCTCAGCACTGGCTTCAGGCCAGTGCTACACAAGTCCCCATATTTTTAAAGGAGGCCTCTGGGACACTGTGTTCGAAGCAGTAGTTTGTCAGCACTAACTTGGTTGGGTAGCACTATAAATGAAATAAGAGGCCTAGAAGACCAAAGCCCAACCCTCCACTTCTCAAGCCCTCTTAAACACAACTGGAAAATTAAGATTTATTAGATTACTATGCTGGAACAAACTCTGCCATGGTTACTGAAAAGGGCCACTTTTCACATCCACATTTATCTTGGGGATTTCTCGGCCCACACATACACTAGCCTAACAAAAAAACAGATCTGTGCTATATCACAGTGGGCAGCTGTAACATAAGGAATTCTTACCTGACAAAACACCAAGCATAAAAAAGGGAAAATCCTAACATCTGCGTCTGATAGTCAGGCCCGATTGAGATTGTGATATATCTTACACATCGAAGAACTGTGTGAAGATTGTAAAATGTAAAGCTTCTGGGGGGGACTAATTTTAAATCAGAGTTTAATTACCTCTAGATTCCTTTCAATTTTAAAATGTAGCCACTAACAAAGAGGATATACTGTACCTGCCGTAAGGGCCAAGAACCGAGCATTTTGAAAGGCCTTTCTCAGGTGAGAAACCCCGAACTCCAAGGGAACACATGGCTGGCACACCCCTTGCCAGTCCGGAATGACTGAGCCCCATCTGTATTTTAATGGACCTGTGTGTCCAATCAAAAGATGGTGATCGTCATCCCTTCTCTAGAGGGCACTCGGACCCTTTTTTGTATTTTAGTTTCATTATTACGTTCACCTGCCCCTTGCTCCGTGTGTATTATTTAAACCCCGTGCCTCCGAAACTCTGGGCTCAGCATTGGAAGATGGATGCCACAAGGTCTGCCTATCCCCCGGGTTCACTAGTAGCGCGAGGGCTGGTCTTATTCCCCTGCGTCCTGACCATCTGTGTCCGAGGCTCAGAGCACCCGGTTCCGTTACGTTTTTAACTTCCTTGTTCCTGATTCCTCCTCCCCATTCCTGTCTTTGTTTGGATGGATATCCTGGGTATGGACTTTTGGACTGCTTCCTGGTTTCCCCTTCCAGATTGTTTTGGACTTGTTTGCCTGCGCCACAAACCCCAAGCACCGGAACACTGCGGTCACGCTCCCTGTCAGTCACCCCGTCCTGATCCTGCCATGTTTCCCTCTCTCTCAGTCTCTTCCGGATTTTACTGTCTGCATAGGGTCCTAAATACGCCCTACACAGGAGTCTGAACCAGCTCCCACTAGAGACGGCTCTTTCCCCTTTCCCAGATTGATCTATCACTTTACCAAAGACAACAAAAAAAACAAAAAGACAGTTCTCTTTGTAGAGTTATGTTTGTTCGGATGTGGATTCTGTATAATTGTTTTGTCTCCTACATTTGATTTTAGTTCTTGGATTGCTTAGGCACCTCAGTTTTGGTGTTGGTCAGTTGCTTTGCAGCTCTCCCATATATTTTTCTGTTTCATTACTTCAAGGGTTTGAAAGAGCTCTTTCACCCTTGCTAGTTTTCAAGGTGCTGAAACAAGAAGCCTTTCCGATCCATTGGATTTTTTGCCTTCCTTGTTCTGTCTAAGGGTCAGGTTGCCTTGACACCATTTCCTCTTTGTTATGTAAAAAACAAGATTCCCTTCCCATTCTGTTCTCCTTCAAAGGAGATTGCTTCTTTGTTTCAATTCACATAGCAATAGGAGTACTATTGCTATGTACTCCTGCTGTGCTTGCCACCATTTTTTGCCTTTATCATCTGTTTTCTTTCTGGTTTAAAGGAAAAACAAGAGAATAAGAAACAAAGAAACACTGGGCTTCTGTGTGCAGCACGGCAGTGCCTATCGCAGGCTTTTCCTTGCACTTACTACCTTCTTGTTTTCTCTGGACCTGTAGCTCCATGCTCGAACCATGCATGCACTCCATATCTTAGTGCACCTCCATTCATTATATATTGTTTCTCACAATGAACCTCATATGTTATCCCCAATGCATCTCTGTCCTCTGTGGTGCCTTCTTTTAACCCCTATGTATATCGATTTCCACGCACCTACAGTACATACTGTACACTCAGTTTGAGTGTGAGTTTCTCTAATGATCCCACACTTCTCTTTTGCGTTCTGATCACTAACTTGTGGTGGCTTCCAGTGAAATGGGAAAAAGACTTCTGCGCCTCCTTGTTGAGTTCATGGCAGCAGTTATGCTCAAGCACTGGGTAGGAGTCTTTCAGTTATTATAGCAGGATGCTGCTAGCATTAACAAAGGCCCAAATACCAGATAGTGAAGAGGTGCCCCTTTAGTTGCTCCTATCATGCTATGTATAATATTCTCTCACAAGTGAACAAGGACATTTCTAGCAACTCACAAATCTGTCTGTTAGGACCCCTGCAGTTGGGGACTAGAAATTATAATCTTCTAACAGCCAAGAATCCATAGCACTAAGATTCACAGGAGTCAGACCTTCCCTTGTTAAAAAAGGAGGCATCTATCTCAGCAACCTGCTCTGAGGCCCCAACTCCTCCAGGACTAATCCCTTTAAATCTCACAGCACTGTCCATGAGCAATACCGTGCCACATTTACCTGAGTGCTCACAAACAGGCAAATAAATATGTTTTAGTGCATACTTTCTATCTGAAACCACCTCAATTTGCATGCATTGTGTCAATAATAGCTCATGCTCCTTCTCCTATCTCCACTCTTCCTGGGGAGAGATAGGAGAGCAGGTGATAGTTCTGCTTGTTGTATCCCATTAGCATCAGAGAACATGGTTGATAGAATTGCAGGAGCTTCTGGATAACCAGTGTGTTACCCAAATTTCAGAATGTGTAATTTTAGTCTCTAAACAGGAATGTTTATCCATTCTATGTTAGTTGCCAGCCATTGTTGCTAAAATCTAAGCTCTATTCTTATAAAAGACGACTCTTCCAGCAGTGGTGCCTTAACCATAGTGTGGATCCAGTCCACTGTCGTGGATGAGGGACAGTCACAAAGCACCTTGAAGAATGAGAATGTCCAGTCTGTTGTTGTACAAAGTTTGTGTTACTATGTGTTATATCAGAAAAGTGTTTTGTGTCAGGCAGTGGATGATTTTGCAATGTTTTCTGTAAGTAGGTGTTGTGAGCATGGGGTTTAGAAATGTGATTGTAGTGCTGTATCATTCCACCCATTCCACCTGCTGAGTCTTTTTTAGTGGCATGTCAGTTTGTTTCTGAGCCGAAGGACGAGCCTGCTGTGTTTAGCGGAGAAGTTGCCGTCAGAGTGGAGAACAATGAGTGAGAGTCTCCAGCAGAAACATGTGAGGCACCATCAAAGAAAATGCTACTAATGGAAAGAAAGGGCATATCTTGAAAGAATTACAGTATATATCAAATGATATGAAAAAAGTTACATTTGCCACACCTATTTAAAGACACAGCATACATTTGTATTATGTAGCTAAGTCATATATAGATCTAGTAGGGTTGCCAATGTGAGCAACCTGCTAAGCTGGCATTGAATCTCCTCAAGCAGTGATACACCTCAGTATTGTTGTAGTCTATTCTTCTTTCTCCCACCATTTTCCTAAGATCTTTGATGCACTCTATGAGATTTTGTCCCACAGTGTAATTTTTGAATATGAAGCAACCATAATTGTTGTTAAAATGGTAAAATATTTTTTTAAATATTTTTTTGTGAATTGTCTGCAGAGCAAATAAATCTGAAGCAGTGCAGTATTTTTCGAATCATTTTTCATACGTTTCAAAATTACAAATTTTTAACAATGAACTCGCTCAATCAATGTGCAGTTAAGTAGTCTAAAAAAGTTAGACTAAAAAAGTTTTCCTCCGCACTGCCCATGGCATAACTTCCCAGTCAGTTCTTTATTTGCTCTGCTTTCTGGAACAATTACTTTAGTCCTTTACTGCTATTTGTTGGCATTTTGTGTTAAAATCCTTCAGCCTTGCCAACATATAAATTGGAAAGAGCAGAGAAAAGGACTAAACTTCATCACTGTGATGTGATGGTTGAATGTACAGGAGCAGTTAGAAATTGTAACAGTAAATTTCAACAGCGCATTTATAGCAACTAGGAATATATTAGACAAAATAAAAAGCAATATCAGCAGATGGATTCAAAGTATACAATATACAATTGATTAACACAATAACAAAACGTTCATAACAGACCAGCAAGACAAATATTATATACTGTACATGAATCAACCTGCCTATGAGGAATGACAAAGAAAAATATTAATCACAGGGTTAAACATGCATCAGATATGACATTTGTCATGGTCTTGCTCATACAACTAAACACATTCAAATTCTCAAATTCTCAAATTGCATATTGATGAGAGTAGCTTTATTAAAGTTGTTTGAAATAATTGTTAAATTTCCCAGATTTATAATCTGAATAGCAATATTTTACTCATTCTGAAGGTACATACTGGCCTGACTTTGCAAGGGAGAGGTTTGGAAATATCCTCTGAGATACAGTGCTGGGCTGGGTTCAACGCAGCATTGTCCAACAATGTTGTACCTTCCTTAAGCATGATTGCACTGCTCTTTCTGTTTCTATGATTGCTCAGCAAATTCAGAAGAAACAGAAACCGACATTATCCTTAAACTAGGTTATCCAGCTTTTGGGCTTATTTTTTGTTTAAGATCTTTCCATCCATTTACAACCTTTCGTCTGTTAGTAAACTCACTCATTGGTGAAAATGCCAATTTCTTTTAATTGATTGTAAGGTTACTGATAAACTGCACTTCATATGTGAAGTCATGTTATTTACCAAACCACTTAATACCATACAGTGTAGCAGGAAGCTGGAGCCTACCCAGCAAGCAACGAGCACAAGGCAGGGTTCACCCTGGAGAGGGCGCCAGTCCATCGCAGGGCCAGTGCAAGCCAATCATACATGGGGACTATTTGGAGGCCACTTTAAAGGCCAAGGGAAGAAATTTGGCCCAGGACACCGGGATAATTCCCTACTGTTATTGAGAAATGCCCAGGGATCTTTAATGACCACTGGGACTCAGGACCTCGGTTTAACATCTCATCCGAAAGACGGTGTAAAATTAACAAAACAAAAATAACCTAGTTTTAAAATACCCTTACGTTAATTAATCCCCTCTATGGTACTCCAAAAGGAAGCAGAAGGCCAAGGGTTTTCTGAATCAACAAAGGTTCATATTCCCCATGCAAAGTGTAAGAAATCCTTTAAGTCCCCCCCCCCCCCAACACACACACACACACACAACCTTCTGAAAAATCTAAATTAATTTAAATATTTTCTTCCCATAAATCATTCCTATTAATTATAAGGCAGGACACATTCTCCCAGCTTATATACATACTTGCCTGTTGGAAATATACTGTAGACATTAGCAGACCTGGGTAGGTTTATGAAAAGAGCTGTTAATTAGCTTCTTAAATATGCAAGCCAAAGGCAAGGATTTCATGCTTCATAATTATTAAATGGTAGATTCTTGTAGACTGCTTATGCGTTACATGTGTTCGTTAGAAGAAATACAGTAGAATGCTAAAATGTAGAAATCACTATATTTGTTTAAGAAAGAAGAGTTATTGTTGCCATGTACATATTTTGCTGATATTCAGAAAGAGCATTCAAACATTAAGGCTTTCTGTCGTAGTACATTGCTCCTACACCAATTGATAATTTCACAATGTGTCAATATGAACTATTAAAAGAACATTAAGGAAGAAGTTAAATATATCTGAGATAATGATGGCTGGGCAAACACTTGGCAGGTGATGACCAATGTAGACGAGCAGAGATTTGCACCCACGATTTGCAGGTAGTAAAAACAATCTAGAAATACAAAAAAGGAAATGCTGAGCTAAAAGATAAATATGTTGAAACATAGTTTATGTATTTCAGACAATGTTGGCACTCACTTAAAAGCAAAGAAAATGTTAGGTGGCATTGTCAAAAGTGTCACATTCAAATTAAAGTTTGTTGAAATTGTTAGGAGTTTCACTAGCAGTACTTCACTAGCATTAGGCTTCATTTAGAATATCAACTGCCATTTAGGTCACGTTGTTATGAAAATGACGTTGCTGCTCTGAAATCAGTCTGCTGTTGGGAAGAGTGGTCCTCAATATGGAAACCGTGTGTGAAACAAATGTATAGGCATTTCCAGTCTGTGGGAACTTCAGTGCCACATATATTACAGCTACTTTTCATTTATCAGTGGACTAAGACCTACTGAAAGAACTCTGTGACTTTTGAGGACTAGATGCTCCCATCAATATTTAAAGGGATCTGGCAGTACTAAGTATTATATTAACTAAAACAATATTTTTTACTTTTCTTGGGAAATTGTACCAAAAATATACACTGCTTAATAAATAATAAAGTTAAAAAAGTTCTTTATTGATTTATGCCAAGAAATTCCAATCATGGTTTTAGCAGCTGTAGTACTTCTAGAGCAGGAAAGCACTTTCTCATTTTTTTGTTCTTTTGTTTTACTTGTGGTAGACCTCAGCATAGTTACTACAGCATTAAACTGGAAGACAAAATCTATTGCTGTGGCAGGTAATCCAACTGCATGTGGCATGCCTTTGTGAGTAGTACCTAACAGTGTTCAGTCACTAATACAATATGAGAACTAGCTCTTTCTACAGTGTAGAAACCTCTTTTTATGTTCCATTTGAAATTAGAATTTGCTTTTATTGCTGTGAAAACCATGAACATTACTCTCTATAAGCAACATTTCATACACTGTTACAAAGAGTGTTAAGCACAACGACTGTATCAAATGTGTCTTCTTGATCCAAATAAATATGACCTGTTGTAAAACCTGAAAGTCTGGCAGTCTGAAGGCATCTAATTTTTTCACGTTAAAAATATCAAAAGTTAGCCTGACAGACACACAGGTTGCTTTGAGTGCATGGAATATTTTAATGCTGTATCAAAGAGATTGATTGACTTTCTAAATAAAATCTTAAAATCTGATTCATAGATTATTTTTTATTACACAAGTCTGCTTTCTTTGGCTGTAAGATTGCAAATGAGCTAATCGTCTAACCATTTGTAACCCTTCTTATGTTCTTAACATGTACCCAACCACTCAGAGGCAGCTCTCATACTCTCTGTAAAAAACTCTCATCTGAGGCCAGAGTGTTAAAAGTGAACAATTATTTCCAGGAGCCTTTCTGGTATTTAGTCCATCTAGATACTCAGGAACCATTGTGGTGTCAGTACTCATTCTACTACCTCCTTGATCTTTTCCAGAAATTGAAGCAAATCCTGGAAGAATTGCTATGAGTTGAAGGAATCGACTTATTCATTGCCATTCATAGCCGTGAACAGTTCAGATCAGAAACCCAATACCAAGCTCCAGATCTCCACAGGGTGATACAGCTGGTGACCTGCCGCAGTCAGCTGACAGTGGCAATTTCTCCTGCACATTTTCTTTCTTTTGAAAAGCAAAAAATACTTCATACCGTAGGTGCATCCATGCGAGGAAGATTCTGAAACTTACACCTTACACCAGTGCCTCTTGTATTTGTGTGTCCAACAAATCGGCAAGTTCCCTTTTATTTATTTTCAATTGCTCCAAGTGTTATTACTGTACTTGAACTGTAAAGTGCTGCATTTTATCCCTCAGGCCCTTATTCACTATATTTGGGCTCTTCATGACATTTATAGTGTGCCTGTGTCACAATATTTTAATCTGAATCTTTGTTACTATATATCTCACTACTGTCTCAATGAAATGAAAGCTATTTTTGTTCTCTCCATCCATAAAAAACTAAAATACTTGGAAAGTGAATATCTTGCAGTAATGTATTAATGCAAGTGCCAGTAAAAGGAGTGCAATTAGCATATCTTAAACAATTATATTATTGTCTGAGAATGCAGGAGATAAAATATCAGCCTAAGTACAAAATGTCAATCAATGAATGAATAAAACCATAAAATATATCTAATTAAATTCCTCAAAAACTGCCTGAGCCCCAGGTATGCTGTGTGACAATATTGTGCGTTGACCTCTATACAGTACGTCCACCATATTAGAAGACTCTAAAACTGCCACCAGTTCACCACCTGACCATGAGTCATATTCAGGGTAGTTTCTGTCAATCTTAAATTGCAATTAAATTCACCTTTTAATCATCATTAACTTCACCCCAATTTAAACAATGCTTGTTATGGCTTACACTGTGCTAAATATAACAGAATTTCAAGAAACTGACTCTCTCTTTCCTACTATCTAGACTGAGCATACATTTTAATCATATTAAATGTTCTGTTCTACACCAGCCTTGTAATAATCTTCCTTCAAACACTTCATTTACAGAACAGTATTCTGGTTGAAATCCTGGAGAATACCAAACTGCAACTCCTGCCCTGAAAGTAGTTCCATGACAATCTCCCCTTTTAAACATCATTGCCTCAATCTGCCTGATTAGTACAGACTGGTTGCATCTCTGGAAGAGTTTTATTTTTCCTTTATTACATACGGCATGGAGAAATCATGAAGAGAGAGACCCCATGTCTCCGAAAAATGGGAAAAAAAATGAAAATGAAGTTTTTTGGTTGTTAACCATCATTTCTCCATTTTAAAGGGAACATATACTTTAGATACTTTTACTCTTATCCTTTTTTCAAGTTCTGGAATTGCTGAAACAAAACCAAGTGAGGAAAACGGTCACCCACACCTATGCTCTTTCTGTCTTTTTCAGACACCAGCGAAGGGATCATAAATAATTTATATCACCGCTTACCCTCCTCACTGTTACTGTCAGTACTCATTTCACACTGAGACTTGGAAGAGGTGCTTTCCATGATCAAACTGCCTTTCACAGAACTATTAATGTGCTCAGTTTTTTCACTTTGTCTTCTCTAGGTACCTTAAAAGCTGTATCTTGGTACCTCCTGAATGGGTTTCAACTAGTAAAGGCGTTCACCTAAGCAGAGGTTGAATTCTGTGATCCAGGTTTCATGGGATCAGCTCTGGCCATCATCCCTATCTAGGATTCCCGTGCTTATTGACTGGAAAAAATCCAGGCAGTGGGAGATTAATTGTCCAAGGCAATCTCTACACCTTGGTGCTGGTGACAGTAATTGAGAGAGTGTCAGTGGACGTGTGGGTTGTGTTTGCTGGCACATGTTAGGTGGGTTCCTTCTCAGTAGTAGGAAGCAGCATCTCTGATCCATCTTGTGTAACAGAAAGCACATGCTCAGAGTAACTGTGTGATTAGCTACTGTCTTTCAAGTTGAGTCCATCCGATTCACTCTAAGATCAACATGACTCTAACAACATGATGCAACATGATTGATACCATAGTTGAGATTCCTGTTGTCAACATACCTGTAGTTGAGGCAATGCCATTGACACTGTATGGGAGTTTCTTTGTGTTTAAGATAGAGAGTTGGTCAATTCTCTTTGGCACTCTAGTGACTGGCAAAGCTCTTCTCAGTATTGGTTTGGTGATCAAAATCTCTGCAATTAATATACAGGTACATGTCATCAGGTCTGTAGTAGGGTCTTCATTTAAGCAGTGTTCAGTATAGGAAGGTTACTCAGAGCAGATTACTTAATTATTTAACAAAATTAAAAAGTAACACAATGAAAAAAACCCAGACCAGCCAGGGCATGGGACGTAAGGCATGACTGTGGCAATGCTCACATGAAGACACAATAAAGATCCAAAAAGGAGAAGCAGTCTGTGTTAGTGCAGAATATATAGTGAGAATTGTCTTTAACTGTGTGGCTGAGGTCCAGCCCCTTGGACAGAGGAGGAGGAGGCCAAGACCCCCCGTTCAGAATGAGGGTTGTCCAAGGGGGAGGGGGGTGAAGGGAGGATGCGTGAGACAAAATACGAAGAGAGAGGCAGCTGTGTATGATATATAGAGCTTTCGAGAAAGACATCAGGAATGCTTCTGATTTAAAACAGCTGGGACAAAAGTGTCTTAGTTGTCATCATCCCTCTCAGACGTCAGTTAAGAGCTCCCATATGTATTTGGCCATGGCAGCATATATCATGGAAGTGTCATAGTTTCCGATAAATCCAGTACAAGGCTTTACAAAAAGCGTGATAGATGTGTTTTTTGATTTTCTAGCATTTGCCTTAATGCATAAAGCCATTCATGTACTGTATTCCTTAATACACTGGTCATGCCCATTACCTCTTCCATACTACTTTTATAGCAACACACCACAGTTTAGATGAGGAATACAGAAACGGTTCCTTTCTAAATCCTTGTGTCCTTCACTACTCAATGTTTTTGTTTGAATAAAATTAAGTTCTTCCATCAGTTCAAGTTTAAAAAATGGTTTAACTTTCCCTGGTCTTTCTAAAAAAATATCAGTTCTCTTCCTCACTCTGCGTTCCTAGCCACCTCCTCCACTCTTCCCTGCTAGTGGGTCTAAAGGCCCAGATTGGTACAATGTGTTTCTTTCCCTTAAATGCATGAAGGAGATGCTTCCCAGGTGTGTCAGATTCCTTTGATCACCCTTTCCAAGTATCCCATGGTTCACTGCTACATGTAACGTCATGCTTTTAAGCAGACCTTCCATAGACCCACTTTTGTTGGGAATGGATCAGTGAGCTCTTATCCTGCTCTTCAAGATAATACACTTCTAAGTTGGAGAAATCTCTACATTTTACAAAACATTATTATTTCTTCACAGAAAGTCATATTAGATCATATTGTAGCCAGCTTTCCATACACTATGAAATGACTCAGTAAGAATGCCCCTCTAGCATATGGCACCTTCCCATTTTCAGCTGGCACAGCACAGTGACAGACAGAGCCCTGATTAGTCTGGCAATTCCTTGGCACAGTGGCACTCATCTGTGATTTACTGGCACATGTTCATTGTAGACTAATCCCTCTTTTTATGACATTTATTTCAAAGATTGGTGCTACCCTGGCACTACTCTTAAATAGCAGAGTATGTGATTTTGAAATGTTCACAAAATACTGAAATGCCTGAAAAGACACAAAGCAAATCCTTCTGATGTTTTCCTTAAATTTATTCCAGAATTTCTTCCTTCGTCTAACAATGCTCTCACCCACCTCAGAGTTCAAATGTCTAAGCGAAAATAAATTCATACGCCTGCATTATTACCATTACTTCTATTTAGTCTTATATTGATATTGCTATTAATCATACTCAAAATGATAAAACCTGTTATACAATTTCTAAAAGTAGAATACTAAGCATTACTCGTGCTATTGATGCCTTAATTTATTATGGCCATTAATAAAATAAACAGAAGAATTATACTTTTGAGTTGCATAAATCCATTACTGAATATAATCCAAATGTTTGCAGAACCCATGCAACCCTCTATCCAGTACAAGCTTTTCTGTTTTGCTCTATATACCCATATCTATATTCCCCACTGTTGCTCTGTGAGAGCTGTCTGCTGCTCCAGCAGGAATTTGCAATGCTCTCAATTTTAGTTCCAGCCTGGCGTAATAATAAAGTTGTTTAACTGTGTTAGAGACAACCAAGGCCCCTGAAAACACTCAACTTATCACTGGCATAGCTGCCTTAATGAAGAGTGTGGGGGAAGGACTGAGGGGCTTGGTGTGAAGGTCTGTGCGCTGCTTGAGCGATCAACATCATTTCCATACTATAATTACATTGCCTGATCCTCTCCTGATTTTCCTGCTATCTTGTAAGCTGTCCCGGGTTGTGAGTAATTTAAAGCTGTATGAGATGTCAGACTCCGTGAAACAATCAGCCCTTCAGGAAATATGGCAACAGATAATAATTGATAAGTCCCATTAGATGGCAGAGACGGTTATTTCCTACTTGGTCTATTTCGAATGGCCTTGTTCATTCACTTGATGCAGATTGTGTCACTTGGGCGTCGGGGAGACCGCTGTGGGGCTGCTGACAGACTGCAGAGAGGTGTGTTCTCAAGCAGACTCCTTCATTGCTACTGGAAAGGAAAAGCAGGAGAACCCGCCCCCTGATCCCTCCACAAGCATAGAAAGGTCTCCCCACACCTAGTAAAACTCAGATTTAATGAAACATTGAAATATTACATGGGATTTATAATTTTGGATTTTGTTTCTTCAGACTAACTGACAAGTTATGGGAAGGAAACAACTGAAAGGGTAAAATAATCTGACAAATTCACCTTTTTTCAACCTTGATCAGTCTTAGGCTTTTTTCTTTTATTCATTTTGAATTCAAACTATACCTGTTTGGTAACTAATTTTACAAACATGTTTCAATCCTTTTCAAGTACTTACTGTTTAAACATCCAATCATCCATCCATTAAAAGAAAGTCTGTTTTCCTGGCAAGGGTTATGGCATCCTTTTTCTACATTTTCCTGGGAGAGAACATGTACATGTACTGAGAGCACATGACCACCTTTGACATGAAAGTGACACAAATATTTGAATAAGAACATAAAATTACACATGACAAAAGACCATTCTAGCAACTTTTTGTTTCTATTGGGAGAAATCTGAGGAATTCAAATGAAATTCTAAGGGATTCCAGCTGTTTCTTGACAGAAGCCGTTACACAGGCATCAAGGCTTCCATATACAGCACCTTTGTGTTTCTGAGGAACCAGAAAAGGTTATTGATAATTTTCCGTATTTGGATTATGTTAATATTTAATTTCTGTGTGTGTTTGGCTTTATTAAAATAATCATTTTAGATATGTCAGCAGTGTAGCTTACTTATTTGATCTGCTTATTTGATTTGAAATGTTTGTTGCAAGAAACTGTGGCAAACTTTGGTAAATGAGTAGAAGATTCTTCTAGGTCTGAACAATAGTTTTACTCCACACTCTGTGAGTTCAAAATTACAAAATAAGATAATATGTTAGAATTCACAAAAAATTGTCATCTTCTATAAAAAAAAACATTTCCCTCTTTTACAAATACATTGTTTGTTTTATTTACTATGTTGAATTATAATCAACACCTGCATTTGGGAGTCTATAATTAACCATCCCGTCTCCGCTAGCTCACCTACCTGAACCTTTCTGATATCTTACGCTACACCTCCTCTCCTGTCTTTCCTGTGTATCTGCTAATGTTACATTCATCTCTCATCATTTTCAGGTAACCATTTTTCTGTGGTCCCAATTAGCATCACAATTAACTGCTATGTGGGAGTTTCTAATTCCTGTATTTTGATTAAAAAGACTTCTAAAATTTAGATACTGTAAACTTTTAATGACCTGTTCCTCTGTGTTGTTTTTCCCTTCTGTTCTCTTCATGTCTCTAATTCCCCTGTGCCTTCATTTAGGAAGCTTTTGTATCCCCCTCCTTCCTTTCTAGTTAAAGTGCTTTATTAGTGGTGTTACCACTGAGAAAGAGATCGAGCATGCCAAAAAAAGAAGGATTAGGTTTTTTTTCTTTTTTTCGTTGGTATTGAATTTTATGCGAACATTCCTTTTTGCACTTTCTTTCATGTAAAAAAATGAACACATCAAATAATACTTTGGTAAATGAATATATAAAAATAAAAAAACATGTATTTCTCATTTAAAAATCCTCAACTATATACATATTTGAATATTTAATTGAATTTGTACTGACATAAATATGATCACTTTCAAAGACTACTTGTTCAATTTAGGGTCACACAGTGGCCAAGAACCTATTTATTAGACAGGATGCCGGCTCATCACAGGGCAGACACAGACACAAACGCACACACACCCCAGCATGCAGGGTTCAGACTCAATTCAATTGTCAAGCCTTGAAATGTGGCAGGATTTAAGGCCATGCAGAATATTTAGTCAGAATTATTCCTAGTGAATGTAATTCAAATCAACAGAACCAATAATAAAAAGAAATAGGTAAGGTTTGCTTTCCATAGTATTTTGATCTAATTAAGCTTTCATAAACTATAGATGCTATGTTCTGTATATTTCAGACTTGTGTCTTATTTTGATTGCTTTTGTGCAGACAGGCATAAGATGCTAAATGTAGATACCAGGCCAAGAGAGTAAGTAAATGAGTGAGAGAGAACAAAAAGACCGTTATAGACAACAGAGCCTATGAAGAAGAGCTCATAGTTTCATTTTTTATGCTCTGTATTTGTTACAGCTGCTGTTGCACTTGTGTTCTTTACTCAGCCTTTAACAATAAGTCACATTGCTTTTCGGCTTTTTCTTTGTATAAGAGCACACGATATGTTAGATCTTGAATGGAGCGAACTGCTGCACAACGAATGTTTCAACATGTCCCTTTTTAATGCCATTAAACCTACCAATGTAATTGCAGGAAAAATGCAAATGTGGTAAATGAGTAAATGATTTACTTTCAAACAAGCACTTTTTAAAGTCTCACAGATGGATTCTTGCTTGGACCCCATTCTTGGACCCCATTTGCTGATGATTGTATTATCCGACAATCCTTCAACTACATTTCTGGGAAAGCAGTCAATTTATTTATGATAAGTAAATTAACAGTCAACAGAGAAATGTAATTATCTTGGTAGGACAATGTCTTGAGTCTTTTTTACATCTTGGAATCTAAAACACATTATGCTCTCCAAAGTTGCTATTTCATCCCACATGTTATTCCTTCATACACTTTGTTCTCTGTCATTCCAATACGTATTTTAGAAAGAAATGGAGTTATCTTTCCTTTTTATTTATTCCGAATAAATCAGAATTTTTGATCGTCATTCCTCTTATCAGGTGGTAAGGTGGCACAGTGGTTGACACTGCTGCCTCCTAGAACTGGGGTTCTGGGTTCAATTCTGGACCTGGGGTGCTCTTTACATAGAGTTTGACGTTCTCTCCATGTTTGTGTGGGTTTCCTCTGGGTGACTTCTGGAAAACTGGCCTTGGTTTTAGTCTGTGTGTATCAGTCTGCCCTGTGACAGACTGGTGTGCTGGCCAGGCTGCATCCCGTATCGAGCCTGTTGCTCCCAGGATAGGCTCCAGCTCCTCCGTGACCCAGTATGGGATAAAACAGTTAGAAAATGGATGGATTTTATGATGTTATAGAGGTTTTCAGTTTTGGAATTTCTTTATGCCTGAAGCATTCAGCTATACAGTAGAGCAAGAGATTTGAATGTACAGGAAGCAGATCTGTTTGACATTTTGCAAGCGTCGGGTAAGCAGAAAAACAAACATTTTAAAAACACACATATCAAACTGTCTGAAAACATGGCTGGAAACGTTTGAAATTATGCCATCAGTTGTTTAAGAAACCGTTTTGTTTCGTTTATGAGCTCATTAGAAGTCATTTGAAAAAAGGTCATCAGTAAAATACATACCAATCTGCATTGTTTATCATGTAAGGAAATGTAGATGTCAGGTTGTATGAATATGATCTCAATATTTTTGTATTTTTTTTTATATGTGTGTCATCCTTACCCTATATTCATGGGGTTAAGATGAATATATGTTGTATCTTTGTAGGGATGATGTGATTGACCTTTGCAAACAATACAGTATTCCGTACTGCTACCCACACACATACATTTTATGTTTCCCTTCTTGCAAAGTACCATAGTTTCTGGAAATGCCTTATTCAAGGAAATATATTTATACCTCATTTTTTCATTAAGAGCACACAGAAATAATAAACTGGAGCAGCAGGCTAATAAAGTTATGTATAAGACCACGAATACTCCATGTGTACTTCGTGCTTAACAGTGCTGGTCTATTATAAATATATTAACGATGCTTAAAGGCAGAAATCTTTCATTAACCACCTACGATTTACAGCAAACAGGCACTAGCAATTTACAATTGAAAGTGGTATGCATTAATGATGTAGATAAGCCCTGCATGACAATTAAGCCAGACATTTTAATTCTTCCTCTGTGAGGTAGGAGACAGAGGTCTGAGTTTGTTTTTCATAAAACAGTGCTCAGAACAGGAAGCATGATCAGTGACTTTTAATATGATTATATAATTTAAGGTTCTAGTATTGACTTGTAAAAAAAAAATCTTGAAACAAGAATATACTGTACAGTCAATTCAAAATATAATTTGTTATATGCAATACAAAATGCATACAGTCACTGCAACATTCCCCTCCAAAACTCTTTCAAAACTTCAGAATTAAAAAAAATTGAGTCCATGATCATATGGTAAGCTGCTTCCCTCTCCCTCTGCTTCAGCATTCTTGCACAGACGATCTGTTCTCTTCCGGATAATGACCAACACAGCAAGCTCTGGCTTCCTGATTTTTAAACTGTCGCCCACAAGTTACAAGATACATTAGGCATGAGGTTGTCCGTGAGGTATCAAGCACTCTCTTGTCTTTGTCTTTTTAGAGGATGATATCTATCCATCCATTTTCTAACCACTTCTTTCAATTAGGAGTGATGGGGGAGTTGAAGCCTACCCCAGCAAGCAATGGGCACAAGCAGGATAGACCCTGGACAGGACGCTAGTCCATCACAGGGCACAAGAACACAGATATGCACACACTACTACAAGGGCCAGTTTTCCCAGAAACCCATCAATCTGCCGGTGTATTTTTGGACTGTCAGAGGAAACCCACACAACCATGGGGGGAACATATGAGGTCCATGATAACACACCAGGTCCAGAATTGAAACAATTGAAACAGCTGTACTAACCACTACACCATCATGCCACTCATGCTTATGTCAGATTGTTCAAAATAAGGTGACACACTTGAAATATACTGCTTGTGAAAGCAGCTCGTAAAATCTGAAATTAATTAAACAGGAATGAAATGTGAGACTGTGATAGACTCTACATTCCTGAATTCACAGTTTGTCCCTACTAGTCCCTAGGAGGCTTCCGTAGGAGGAAGCCATCTTGGCTCAAACCCAGACCCATGATTTAGTTGCGAATCAAAAAGACTACTTATGAACCTGGAAATGGAAATGAGGTGTGTGTTGTTAATTTAAGCATTCATTTACTTTTTAAAATGGGCACTAAGGGTTAAGGGGTTAAAAGAGGAGAAAAGGGTTTACATTAAGAGATAAGAAAAAAGCATCTGTTCTGCTCTTGAAAGATCTTTTGTTTCACAGAGAAATAAAGCACATAGTTTAAATAAGAGTTACAAGTATTCAATGTGTAGGTAGTTCTCCTAATGGAGATGGGTTTCATTTTTATTTTCTCCTGGAAGTCTAAGAATAAAGCATTCACTCAGTAAAGGCTATTCTTCTGTGGTAAAAAGAAATGATTTTCAAAATGAAAATACAATGGCTATCCAACTGAGATGTTGTTCTGCTTCCCTGTTATTGCATTTATTGTTGCTATAATGTGAATGGGTCTTAAGTCTAAACAGGAATGAAAAATCACCGGCCTTACCACATCATAAACTGTTTAATTTGTTTGCAGTTATTTGGCTTTTGAATTCAGAAGAAATGTATTTCTGTGCTGATTTTGCCGCCACCCTATTTCTCTTTCCTCTACAGCCTTCATGCCCACAATCACTCTCTCCTTCTTTCCAGCTGCTTTCTGAACAGTTTTCTGTGACGATTAGAAGTGTGACATTTTCAGCAGGTGCCTCTCTGGGGAAAAGCACCACTTTTTCATTACAAACAAACTTTTTTTTTTACCAGGAGAAGCTGTTTGTCAAAACGCATTTCCCACAAACTGCATAGCATTTGCTTGCTGCAGAAAATGTGATAAATTGTTTTAACTGTCTTGCAAAAAAAGAAAAAAAACCTTGAATAATTTGTAGAAGTGGTATCAATAACATCTTCCTGGCAGATATTCCCTCAGGAGATTACAGCTCTGGGTATACAGAGTTTGCACAGAAGAGCTTTTATAAATACTGTTGTCATCCTCATGATCAGAAAGGCCCGTTGATGATACACAAATAGTCTCTGTGCAGAGCTGTTAAGAATCCATTAGAGGTTTTAGAACAAATTTATAAATGCGTAAGAGAAAGATGTCTAAGTTTAACTGGCACTAAAAAGTAATCAAAATATTTATTTTATCAATCCTGCATAGACATTTAAGGGAATAAAACTTTGTGTAGGGCTATCATGTTCAAGATCTTGTTTATGCAGGTTAACCTAAGGTTTTATTTTTTACATTCAAACTACAATTCTTTAACATTTGAAGTATTTTCAAGTTCATATATGGCAATTCAGACTTATACTTTTAGATTTTTTATTTTCATTTTGATTTAATTTAATTTATTTTTAGTGGCTGAGATTCTTTAATATACAGCATTCTGTATAATGTGGGGTATTTTTTGAAAAGTGTATTTTAAATAGAAAATGTATCTCTCAAGTAAAAGCCCCTATCTATAAAGCAGGATGCCTGATGTATTTTGTATTTATTATTTGAAATCAGATCTTATATCTCTCCTAATACTTTCCACCTTTTGTACTTGCCAACACTTATTCAACACTCACCTCTACAGCCCTTCTGCCAAGATAAAAGACAGAAACAAATTACAAGCATTCAATCTCTTTGAATGTACTTTTTTTATAATTCGCTATCCGCAGGTTAAGCATAGGACTGCAGGAGCTCCTGTTGATAATACTGTAGGATCACAGTCACATGGGCAGGATCAGAGTGTATCTGTTATGTAATTAACTAGGGTAAACCACTAAACCCTGGCAACATACAGCCAGCTTTGGCCTGTTGCAGTTGAATGTAGCCCAAGACTGAATCAATAATGTCTGTAGTACAGAGCACACCTTGTGCTCTGTGTGGGTTGAGTTAAACTGGTGATTAGGATGTCATGTCACCCATGAATCACAATTTTCAGAGCAGTCAATTACATAAACGGTCTGTGTCAGCATGATCCCAAGCATAAAATATTTTGGAATCTGATTCTGCAATGCAGGCCATTGTGTTCCAGCATCAGAGTGTAAAAAGGAGTGCCCATATTGACTGTTTTTAACAGGTCTCTGTGGCAGAAGCCCCTTGAAACTTAATATAGAATTCTTGAGTGGCAGAAGACCCATTCAAGTAAATGGGAGTATGAGCCCATGAGCAACAGTGATCACATGAAAGCAGGGGAAGAGCACAGCCATATTGAATTCTTATTTATACATGCATGTGGTGAGCTGGGCTGAATAGTTTTCTTATTTAAAGTTTTTTTCATGTTTTTTTTTTATTAGTGCTTTGCTTGTCTTTGCTGTGCCTAAGCTACTGTGAAGTCCAGAAATTAGGAACTTTTGGGAACTGTGAATCAATCACAATTGGTCTTAATTGTGTTTTTTAAAGTGTTTTTGCTTTTAAAAATTAATAATGACAGCTCATCCAAAAGGGAAAAAACATGTTGTACACTACAACATAAGTCAAGGAAGTGTGGAATATCAATTTCTAATACTATGGTTTGCAACACAGTTGTTCTTCTAATATTATTTGGTATAGTGCAACTTGTGCAACTCTTTTGTAGAAATTACAATTGGGCATTGAATATGAATATGAAGCTATAACAGACAGTGGACATTAAACTGCTGTGCAGTACCTCAGAATTGTATTATGTTAGGCTGTTCAAAAAAAAGAAGTTAATTTGTTGTGTTAAAAATGTCTTCCAGCAATGGTCTACAGTAAATGAACATCCACAAATGTAATTACAGTGAAGACCAACCTTCATCCCCTCCTCACTACTAACTGCTGGCAGGTTGCAGTATACAAAGATAAGAAAATAAATAAAGGAGACTGTGTAAGACTGTATAATATGACTAGACAGTCAAATGCTTTTTCAGCATCAAGTGAAACCATGATCACTGGGTCTTTTTCATGTTCAACATGATGGATAAGGTTTAATAGTCTTCTAACATTGTCACATAGAAATTTTTAATGAATTTGATCTATCAATATTAAATAATCTTGGAAGAATGTTTTCAATTCTGAAGGCTATCAGCTACGCAAGAACTTTATAGTCAGAATTAAGGAGGGATATTGGCCTATATGGAACACATAGTGTGGGGTCTTTCCCTGGCTTTGACAAATCTGTGATAACAGCTTCCTCTAAGGTTTTTAATAGTTAACCTGTTTCTATTGCACTGATGAACATGATACAGAGATGGTTAATTAATTTAGGAAGAAAATCCTTATAAAATTAAATAGAATAGCCATCAGCACCTGGTGAATTAATACATGAGATTATACGCAAACATGGTCTTCGGTTTCACTGTTATTTAGATGATACTCAGATTTATGGTTAAAATCTCTGGTCTCCCTCCTTTGTCACTTATCTCTTGCATGCTTGACATTTTTTACTGATGGGCGGCAAATGTCAGCAAGAAAAACTGGAGAGCTTCATAGTAATCGTGGATGGCATCACCATTCACACATCAAATTTAGTCAGGAATCCAGAACCGTAATTGAAATTTAATTGAAAAACAAAAATTAATTAAGACTTCTTTTTCACCTTAGACATATTTCCCATATTGGGCAATTTCTTTCAATGTCCAATGCTGAGAAGTTGATTTATGAATTTATAACATTCAGATTTGATTTCTGCAACTTAAAATTATCTAGCTTTTCTTCTAATTTAGCATCAATTCCTGGTGAAAGTCAACTGTTGCGTCTTCTTGCTCAGAGTGATGGGATTCCATCTGGGTCACTGTCTGTACCATGATGTGTTGTCCTTGGAGTAATATCTCTTTTAGGTTGTCAGCTTTATTCAGTTGTGTAGAAATGGAGCTTGGATCTTGGAAACAGCCTGCTCAATTTCTGTTAGAAACCATGTGGGAATGGTTTCTGCCAAAATCTGCACTGAGGGGTTTGAAGCCGAGTCGTCCTTCTGTTCTGGAGATTTTTGGAACCTATATTTAAATCTTGAAAGACTCCACTCAGGTTAGTAAATTAAATGTAAATGGTAAAAATTGTTAGAGAGGTCATAAGAAGAAAATTACTGTGATTATCGTCTTATTGCTCTGCCATTACCGAAAGTCTCTTGCATCAGGTTTTAAGAAAACCTTAGCTGTGAAGAAGCACACAGGCAAGGATAAATTATATTAACTGAGCTAAACAGAGACTTACTATGAAACCATGAGGACCAGGATAAATATCCTAGGCTCTGATTCCAGCTTCCCCTGGTAGAGGAAATACGACTCCATTGTAAGCAGAGGTGAATCAGGGTCTTTAATGTACTGCTATGAAATAGCAAACATAGCAATGAGAATCACTGTGAATCTATACCAACAGGTAATACATAAGAAATAATTAATAATGTTTATTAACAAAAAAACTATATTCAGAACATAATTTGGAATAACAAAAAATAATACATAAAATAATTAAAAAATAATTTTAAAGTGTTCTTTTCTTTAAATGTGCTCTGGGATGATAGATGAATAACATGTCAACAACATGGAACAGGTGACTAATGTGAAAGACCTCATAGCAGGTCATGTGACAAAGGGATGAAACAACCATTCATCATAACGAGGTCCTGCAAAAATCAATATCGTTGGGTGTGCTAATGCTGTCCTTTAATAAAAGCAAGAGAGTTGAGTAGAATAGAAAAAATACAGAAAGGAAAAAAAGCACACATAAAAAACAAGTCTAGCTAAATGCTTTGGCAATTATGCAGACACGCAGATCACTCCTCCAAATTGTTTCTTTGGGGAATCACAGCTCCTGAAAATGAAACACAAACAGATTATAAAAAGAAGCTTCCCGTTGGGAGAGAAACAGTATTTACAAGAGAAGATGTGCCTAGCCGGACCTCTAATTGCAGTTCATTATCTCATATTGATTTAATTAGTTGCTGTGCTCTGGTCTAAATTGCCTGTTGTCCTCTGCAGGGAGTGTGAGAGGCTGGGGAGGGGGGACCTCAGATTGTGGCACACAGGGACACAGGAACAGTTTCTCTATTGGTTTGAGCCAAGATACAGGCAACTGACCCCCCCAAGGATATTGCAGACAAGAGAAACTTAGCTATTCCATTGGGTTTTTTGAGTTTATTTATTTAAGCAGCAGCCGAAAAAGTGGGCTAATCAGCAAAAGTAATTATAGGGAATATCTCCATATTATGGAATTATAGTGACTGTGTGAAAATGAAGTTGGGGCTTTTGTTGCTCCTTGGGGGCTGGTCAATTGGCACGAATAATTAGTTGATTAATGAGGACTGTGGCTTAAAGTGCATCCATCCTTTAAAAATGCTTGCCATCTCAAAACGTTTCCTGATGCCCACAGATAACCTTCTAATAGATGCACAGATTCAATGCTGAGGCGTAGAGAGGTGTAAAAAATAAACTTTTATTTAACTATTCATTTTACAGATGTTTCCCTCAAAAGCACAAGGGATACAGTTCACACAAATTCTCTTTATTAGATTAAGTTCTTATGTTTCCTTAGTCCTTATGTTACCCGTAAAAGTAAAAACAAAAAGACAACATAGCATCTAAAAAGTAACCCTTGATAACCTCAGAGTGAAATATTCCACACACACACAACGTGAACATTGATAAATTCCAAACTACTTTGATATGTGATTTATTTCATGGTTTTGCTCATTAATACATTAAGTCATATTTGCAGTTCTTGTTCTCTAGCACTGACCTCAGAAAGTCTTTGCAATCTTTGACCCCTTTTCCCAGTTTGGGAACTAGTTATAAAGAGACCACTATGACAGTTACTGTGTTGTCTGTGAATCCAACATTGGCTGAACATACTTCTAGCTCAATAATATATATTTATTATATTAAAATAAATATGACAGATATGTTTAAAAATATATATTTTTTACATATTAAAAACATATATTTTATTAAAATGGGCACTCTACTTGGTTAACAAATGTTGTCTTGTTTAAATGTTTATTGAAAAGCCTCATTTCTCATTACTTATTACTTTATTAAAAATAATGTATTCAAGCTATTAATCCATATATAACATATGTAGATTGCAAAAAAAAAATTTCCATTGAGCTTAGTCTGAGATGTAGGAAGTTAGTGAGCTGTGATTCCTGAATCACAAAATGTAAACTTTAAATAACAGAGTAAAACTGTTCGTTAAAACTGTCTTTGAAAGCTGATGTTTGTGTTTCTCCCGATGACCTTCTTCCCAAGCCCATTGAAATAAACAAGAATGCTGCAAAACTTTTCAAAAGCTCAATATCTATAGTGGCTCAGAAGTTTTATATAGCTGTGTTCACTTCAGATGAACGAGAAAGCTAATTTTTGTGGACTTAGTATGTATAATATGTATTCGCCCCTGCCTGCTGGAGAACAGATTGACTGTGTAATTATATATAAAATGGAACTATCTAACTCATTTTAATCTAAAACTTTTCTTTCCCAATTGTGAAAAGTGCTGAGGCAAACAGTCCTGAATCCAATTAGTCTTCTCAACAGACAGTCCTTTAAAACCTTACAGTGTTGTGTGAGAAAGCTATTCAAATATTCATCATTTTTTGACTACAGAGCTTTCTGTTTTATGTAATTATGGGAAGTTATGTTGTTTGGAATAGGATGCTTAAAGTGGCTTAATTTACTTTGCAAAATGATTTGAAAATAAAAGCTTTATATCACATCTAAGGTTCAGTTCAAGCAATTTCTTTTAGTAGCATGATTCATTTTTAAGTTTTAGATAAAACTTGCTGCACCAGTAGAGAGTATTCAGGCATTATGCATCTCTGCTCTAGTGTTTATCACCTGTTCCTTTTAAAGCATTCTGTTCTTGTGTGTACTGTACATACATAAATAAAATCCAAGGAAGTGGTTTGTTGCAAAACAATCTGAAGTATTAAAATGGTATTTGTGAATTGGCCCATTACCTGCATTGGTGCTATACAGGCTTTAGCATCCCTTGTGGCTACAGGGTGATCTAATTGGAGCACAAATAGACAGTCCTGTGTGCAAACAGTAATCATAGCAGCTGTCACAGCTTAGTAGTCTCAGCAGCACGATTTTGCTCAGTGTTAACTTAGTATTACCTGCATGACATTTTTGATATATATATTCCCAATATCCCATGTACCTGGATTAAGATTAGGTTTCATTTACTATGGAAGGGCATTCATAATAACTACTCTGCTTTCTCTTGAGTTCATCTACCGATCCCCTTCCTCCTCTGCCAAAAAACCTAGATTTACTCCTGACTCCTCCCGCTACATATTTCTTATTTGCTTCTCCTTCGGCATCACGAGTCTTCCCCTTCTTTATCAGCCATTCTACACCACTCCAGCCCAGACCAGTATCCCTTACTTAGACTAGGGCTTACAAATTGAATTTTCTTTTCATTACAGAGACTTTAATATATTCAAACATTTACCAGAGGTGTCTGATTTATCATGCTTGATAAAAAAATATTAATTGATTTTAGAACTGAAGTGTCTTTTGTTATATATGCCTTATGTTTTATATACACCACTGTCTTCTTTGTTGGAATAGCTCATGCATGGTAACCTGTAGTCACTGTTATGTTATGTTATGTTATGTTATGTTATGTTATGTTATGTTATGTTATGTTATGTTATCTAAGAAGCCTTTGTGAAACACTAACACATCTTACTAATGCTTTACTCTCCTGCGTTCACACCTTGACAATCTGCAACTGTTCTTAAACTTAGACATGTACTGTAAGTAGGAAATTATTTAGTATTTAGAACACCAAAAAGTTTGTTAAGGTTTGGGGAGCTAGAGGGATAATGGTCTGAAAGATTTATAATTGTAATCCTACCAGTATTTTGTAAGAGAATTTTCCAAATATTTAACTAGTCAGACTTCACTCTGAGTTTCATATGGGTGGACTATGCATTCGTAAATACATATAGAATGGAACTCAAATAAATGTCCACAAAAAGATGTGAAAACAAATATTCTCGAACATTCTCATACTAATAAAATTCAAAATATTGTTAACAACAGACAGATGTTGAGTGTTAGATATTTTTATAATACTGTGATTTATTCTGGCACACTGGAAAATTCAAGGAAAATATTTTAAATGTAATAACTGGCACTGATTTAGAAAAAAAATGATCGTTTTGAAGACTTTTTTGATCATATGTGATACAAAAAGCTCAGAATAATGACCTAACGTTTCCTGTTCAAGAACACATTGGTCCCATTTCTATCTGGTAATCATCATCATCATCATCAGATATTACCTACAAATAGAAAGATTTTAATCAAAAGGAGATGTTTCAAGAGAAGACATTAAAAAATGCATTACATCTAAGTTTTCAAATGCTGTTCTTGATTTTAATGTTTTTTAATATCTTAAACATGCATTTGCTTTGTCAAAAGGAATACATTTGAATAGGACCATTTGAAAGATTATAGTGATTTAAAATACACTTAAAAATGTCTGTCTTCAAAGAAACATTATAGAGACGCAAAAAAAGCAACAAAAAAAAACAGATCACCGACTGTGATATTATGTAACATAATAACATAAAAACATACACATACAGTACATATCAGACAGATAATGTAAGTAGAAAAATTATTCTGCTATGTTAGGTAAAGAATTAATTATATATCTTTCTTAATGTGTGTGCACCAAATATTGATGAACCAAAATATTTTCATTTTTGATTTGTTGTTAAATACATCTCAATACAGTCAATGTATTATAAGCAGAGATTCTAATTTGATGCTTGATTCCATTATAAATTGATCATTGGAAATTGACGAAGGAAACTGTGCAGCTACAGTGTTAAAAGTTGGGTTTAGTGGAAATGTGATGAGTTCTCCACCCAGCAGAAAAGGAATATTCTTTTCATTCAATGGCTGATAGAATATATTCTAGAATAAGTTTTTTCCTAATGTCTAAATCATTTTCTACGAATGTAAAAGACTGTGAATATATTGCCTCTACATTGTCCTATCATTGGCCTAAGGCAATGTTCCTTGTTTTAGAAGCTAAAGATCGGCACCAAAAAACATCAGATGGCATATTAGACCCTATCTTTTAAACAACGAAGACTTTCTTCAATTTATGGAACAAATTATTTATTATTTTTTAGAAAATAATAAGGACTCTGTTCGACATGGAAGAAATTTGAAAAGCTTTCAAATCCTACCTAAGAGGGCACATCATTTTATATGGCCATAATTTCATAACAGCCAAAAAGAAGAAAAGAAGATAATAATTTGAAACAAGAAACTCATGAATTGGAGTAAAAGTATGCTAGAACTGATAATAGGGATTTCATATTTAATATAATTTAATATAATAGAGTTTCATATTTTAACACAGAAAAGGACTGAAAACAATAATTTAATTACTCATTGTGTGGAAGTAGCAATGGCTAGAACAATATATCATTATAAATAAGAAAAAACTGGAAAACTGCTTAGTCAGCAAATTAAAAAGTAGACAAAGAGATATATAGACTATTAGAAACGAGGAGGGCATTGTACGTGAAAATGAATGCATGTTTTGAAACGTTTTATAAAAAATACATCAATAACATAAATTGTTTCAAAATGATTTTTTAATATGATTACCTCGATTTACTAATCATTTTAAAATGAAACTTGACAGAAGTAAATAAAACAGAAGTATTGATGGCAATTGAGAAAGTATCAACAGGAAAGTTGTCTGTCCCACACTGTTATCCTATGGCTTTTTTTAAAGACTTTTAGGATTAAATGATCAACCCTTATACTTATATGTTTGTGGATTCCTTGCAGAAGGGACAGTTACCACATACACTAGAAATAGTTATAATATTTTTTTTTTAAACCAGGAAAAGACAAAGAGTAATGTGGGTCTTACAGACCATTGTCTCTTCTAAATGTAGATTTTAAAATTTATTCAAAATGGCTTGCTTTAAGATGGGTGTACTAATACTGATATATACTATACTAATACTGATCCATGATGACCAAACTATGTTCATTTAGCAGAGACATTGAAAGGCTCCTGCATGTGATAGAAAATTCAGAAAATAATGCAAGTCCACAATATTTGTCAGCGATGGACATAGAAAAGGCCTTTGATATTATTTAATGGATTTTTTTTATTTCAAACATTAAATGAGATAAATTTTGAAGATATTTTTTCAATTTCATTAGAACTCTGTACAAATCACCTAAAGCACACTTACTGTACATACTAATGATAATGTATCAAAGCCTTTTACAGTGGGAAGAGGCACAAGGCAGGAATGGCCATTCTCTCCACATGTATTCACTTTGGTCATTGAACCTTTAGATGTTGCAATATTAACTAACAGATATATTACAGGAGTTCATGTTGGGAAAGTGGAATTCAAGTTGTCCCTATATCTTTTATTGTTATATATAAGTAGCCCAGATAGATTACTATCAATACTCTTTCAGATCTTAAAATTATTAAATTCCAATAGGGCTTGTCTAAGTCTATAGCACACAACTTTAAACACTGGGATTCAGTTCTAAAACGCAAACTGCTCTTAAGTAGTTAATGGCTTTCAAAGTTAAATTTTATATTTACCCCTCTTACCTTACATAAGTGAATTATAACACATGTCTGAAGTTGCTCCTGAAATAACCCAACCATGGAGGAACAGCGGGGTTTCTCAGAGTAGGTTTATAATAACACAAGTGGATTCTTAAAGAAATCATACCTGCCCACAGGCCCAGCCAAAGCACACACTGTGGCCTTAGAGTATGAAGAGTAGACTGCTCTTGTCGACACCTCTTTTCTTTTCTGGCCTGTTCTGCCACTTCTCTCTAGATTTTAACCTGTAAACACTCACAGGAAATCATGGCAACAGACAAGAGCCTTTTAACACCCAATAATGGGGATGTAGGCAGTAAGCTAAACTTACCAAAATAAAGTATAACTAAATACGTGGTTGTGTAAACAAGACTGCTACAGTACTTACTTAGGGGGTCTTATTTCTCCTGGCTCATGCAACTACTGACTTGATCCATACATAAAACAGATGTCTGAGTGGGATTCATGAAAAAATACATCCATTTATGTGGTTTTTTTGTGTTACTCAAAAGAATTGTAATGTTTATATAAATTATAACAAATGAATATAAACATGCATTTGTTCATTAAATAACTAGGTTCATTGAAAAATAAACATTGGGCAAATATATAGTGTTATGAAGTGCAATTCAAAAGTAGAGACACCATGTAGAGATAAGCAAAACGAGAAAACTATTGTTTATTGTTTTTACTTTAATCTCTATCTCTAGATTTACAGATAATTTTGATTGTTACTGTAATTCTTCACTTTTCTAATGCACTACAGGCACTGATAGGATTGTGACGGTGGTCAGTGATGTCCCTGCACTGTGCACTGTAGTATTTAGTACATACTGTACACCTATAACAGCTTATCAATTTATTATTTTATTTTCAACTTCGCTGCTACGTATGTTATACTCGATTAGGGGTCAATGGACACTCTCCAAAAGATAAAGATTGGTCTTCTGATATTCTAATTTCAAATCACTTCTCAGTGACTTGTATCTAGATATTTCAGTTGTCCAATTTAATTTCTCTTTTACCACTTATATAAAACAGCGTGGAAGTCTTCAATTATGTCAGTAAAGTTCAATTTTCTTGTCAGATCACATTCAATAGACATTAAGATAAGCATTCATTCTGTCTTGTGCTATCATTGAATGATCACAGATTTTATTTGCTTCATTTTGGAGAATGACTACTCTGCTGACACATTTGCAAATGTCTAGAGGTATGGATGAAACGATGAAATGTCCACATTTGGAAAAGTTGACTCCAGTTGGCAAACTTTCATTTACTACAAGAGATTTATTGTGGATTTGCTTTTGTTATTTATTTAAGCAACAGAAATATTCAGACTTGTCTGGAAAAGCAGTCTTGAGATCAGTTGTGTATTTTGAAACCCAAGCTGCTTGCTACTGAATGAATCTCTGTGTGGGGCATGTAGTCAGACTTGGTCAGGAAGCCAAAATCTTTTGCTATACTCCTCCACGCCTCAAGGCGATATTGAAGGCAGACATTCAGACTGTCAAGGCTGATATTAAACTTGACTCTGAATTTTTCCAGACCTTGCTGATTTATTTTGAGTATCATTTTCACCCAGATTTGTCTTTGTATAAAGTGTGTTTCGCTGTAATACGTTTGTGCTACGGTTGCTGATTTAGTCTTTGTGCGTGTTTTCAGTTCATCAAATTGAATTCTCAGGTACTGTATGTTAAAGAAACAGACAGTGACTCCAGAAGCTGGGTAGCACAAACAGAGTTGACCTTCTCTTGTTGAATGAAGTCATAAAGGAAGCAGTTCCCCATCTCTGCCATTAATGCAGTTTTAAGGAAGTCTATCTTGGCTTGGGGGGGGTGAGGTTCTGTTCATGTCTCACCATGTTGTGTGTAATCATGACTTTATCCAGAGATTCTCATAAGTTTTTGTAATCTGAGAACACAGCCTTTAGGGACCACTTCCCCAGAATTCCTCTGGAGGGATGAGCTGCTGCTCTCAGTCACCTGTTGCAGGAAGATGATTGGCCAGGTGACTTGTTAAAAAGCAGGAAGCAGAGGCCTCTTGTGGAGTGGAGTGATGTCTGCTGTCTAAACGACAGAAGGCAGAACTACTCTGTACACTATTCACAGGACAGATAAGGAATGACTGCACACTGGAAGAAATGTGAGTTTTTGTGAAACTTTTGAACAAAGTCTTTGAGGAGATGTAAGAATTAATCATTTCAGGCTGGTATGAATTTTAACTTCTACATTATGATAGAGGGACCTCAAGAATATGTTAGTCAGTAGCTCAAAAGGACCTTAGGTATTTGTAATGGTGTTTAGTTTGTGTTTTTTGCCAATATACTGAAAATATTGATCAGAGCCTTTTCTTTGACTCACTAAAAGTTTCCTTTGGTGGAACTACTTGCAAGTTTTCTACACATTTCTTTTATTGAAGCTGCTAGTTTATTGTATTTTCTAACAAGAAAGTCTGTATTGGTAGTGTTTCCTTCAGTTAAGCAGCAGCAGTCCAAAAGGTTCAACTGAAAATCTGCTTAAAAGCATTTTCCAATGTTTTTTTTTTTTGTACACTTACAAAGTTCACTTTGGTAAATCTAGGCCTGGGATCTTCAGCACAAACTACTTTGTATACAGACTGTCTAGTCTCTTTGTTATGCTCTAATTTAATGTCCATTTAAATTATTATTTAATAAACTAATATGAGCTTGGTTAACAAGACATACAGTGACAAATGTGATATTTATACTATTAATAATAATTATATGAAGGAAAGCCATGCATTATTGCATCCTGTTTTTTAAACAGAATTATCCTGGTTAAACACACAGCTGTAATACAGTTTTGGTTCTGAATTGCATTTGCACCTACTGTGGGGGGACAATAAAAAACGCAAACAGGAAGATGATATATGTGACAGAGCTCCAACCTGGAGCCTGCAAACAGTGATTTGTGTAGGCCTAGAAAAGTAAAGACTTTGCACAAATGATTTGCATTGTTTAAGTAGCCAACTGGAAAACAAAAATAAGACTTTATTATTTGTTTATTGTAAATTTTTTGTCACCTGCAGCTTTTTATCCACATACAGTATATTAGGTGGGAAAAACCACAGACAGTCAAGGCATTAGCTGAGGAACCAGTAACCAGTAACCAGATGACCGTTATTCTGTTTCCACAGCACCCTCTTGTGGTCTCCCCATCTCGTGAAAAACAATGTTGTCTTTACCCATAAATCACAATATTTGCATAAACGATTATATTTAGGAAAAAAGTGTACTTAGGGGGCATTTGCGTAAGAATAATGGGTGTTTCTCATTTATTTGTATTGCTATTTTAGAAATATGGATGTAAAGGAGCAGTATGCCTTTAAGAAGCCCAGAGGTCATAAAAAGGAGTAAAAAGAGATCTGTAATAAAAGCCAGACTCATAACCCAGTATCTGTTTATTTTTGCAAAAGTTAAGAAAGAAAAAAGTTCTGTCCCTCTGCAAGAACATTTCCCCCCAAAAAGAAAGTGCCATCTAGAATTAGCAGGAAGTTCTCAGTGAGATCTGTGAAGATCTTGACTAAAATCCCAGGGACCGTTGTTTGCTGTTTTAAAAGTTTATATATTGATACAGTCCAAACAAACTACAAAACATTTGATGGTAGAGCTGTTGGTCTTGGCTTCTGATAGTGTCCGGCTTACTGGTTGGAAAAGGAGGGTGGTGCTGTGCAGGGTCATAGAAAGGCATCCGGGGTTGATATATAAAAATCACTCGATGCTCTAGCTGTCACATTCCGCTACTCACGAGGGCATAAGCACTGGTATGCTGTGACAGAATGAACCACGTGCTGGGTGAGGCAGCTGACAGTCCCGGGGAAACCGCACAGCAGCGCGCTGTCAGTAGAAAGGTGAGCAGTGCTGCATGCACACGGAGACCAGGCTAAGCGGAAAGCACGCATGCTGGGAGACAAGCCAAAGGCTGGGAGCTGGCAGGAGAACACATACTGTAGGCAGCACACACAGGTGGCACAGCCCCGCGGGAGGCTGGGAAAACAGAGCGTGGAACAGGAAAAAACAAAGTCCAGGGGCGCCGTCCAGGAACATAGCAGGTTTGTAGCAAGGCAGCAGGAACATAGGCAAACGTCTGGGGAAACAGTCCGGAATATGTGGTCAGAACCTAGTGAGAGTCAAAGTCAGGAAAACGCTGTAGCGAACCACTAAAGGAATAGTCCAGGAGAAGAGGTCAAGAACAAGGTGAGGGTTGAACACCCAAGACACAGCACAAGACTGGGAACTAGAGAACTCGGGAATTTGAGACTAGGAATACAGGTAGGCTCACAGATTAAGCAGTCTAAGCAAACCCAGTTTAAGACACCCAGCTCTCCCAGACCCAGAGATCCAGAGGTCTGGGCAGACTCGGTGTATTCCTTATATACTTTGCCTCACCTAGTACGCGTGTTGATAACAATTGCTAGCAGCTGCAGCTGATTTTCTATTGGCACGCGCAATAAGAGACAGATGCATAGCTACCATGGCAAACAAAAAAAAATTAGTACTATGGAACAAGTGTATTTGGCCATGTTGTTGAAGCTGATATCTGGACTACCTTAAAAAAACAATTGAATTCAGTCCTTAAATCAATTAGCTATTGAGGCAAAAACAGGCAAGTGAAATAGGCCAAAGGGCCTCCTCTCATTGCATGGAAGGGCATCAGCTTGTGCCCACCTGAGAGATCCACAGCTGTCACTTGTTACTGCCTTGACAGGTTGCTGGGGATCCAGAGTCTATCCTGTCAAGGCAGGAGGCACAAGGCTCTTGCCCCTTGGGTGAGATGACAGTCCATTGCAGGACACACACAGAAACACTCTCACACCAGGGCCAGTTTTCCCAGAAGCCAATCTACCAGTGTGTAGTTCATAGTACTGTTGGAAGAAGCCAGAGCACCCAGCAATGCATTTCATGCATTCGGTTGCTCTGGATATTTACTACGGGACTTAAATTTCCCCATTTTCCCTGGGAAAGGAGTTTAACATTTCAGTAAATGACTAGTTCTAGTAGATCACTAAGAGCTCGGCAGGAATTAAAACCAGAAAATCCCGATAACAGCAGGATCAGAAATTGGGCAGGAGCAGCCGCAGCTGATTTGATTGTAAGTTATTCAAAGAGAAAGATACCTCCTACTTCTGAACTGTAAAAAGGAAGGAGTGAACGGACCACGGACTGAAGTGCTAATGTTCTGTATAAGATTGTAAGTTATTTTAATAAATACTCCCGAATTATATACTGTGATGTAGTAAAACAATTGAAATGTATCAATGATAACTCTTCATTTCAGGGACTCACTGTTTAGAGCAGCATGAATCACCAACCAATTAACAATTATTAACTATATCACTTTGAGTAGACAAATTATCATAAATTACGGACTAATTAAGCTGTGATTATACATTCGATAGTTATAAATCATTAATTTTTTTATTATCACATGAGTACGGTCCCTATTTAACAATGTGTCTATTAGCTGGAAATAACTTGTTCAATAATTTCTTTGAACTGTTTTTTTAGCTACACATTCATTATGAATAATCACTCTCTGAATAACAGCGTCTTTATCCATAGATATGTCAGTTTATTAAAACTAATTTAATTCATACTTAATGCTGTAGTTATTTGAGTTTTTTAATATACTGAAACAATGAGAAATTAGAACAATAATTTACGAGAGTGGTTTATGGATATTAAGAACCAACTGAACAGAATAACAAGCAGTTGTAGCAGATGGATTCACAATATACAGTACAATACACACTTTATTAATACAAAACCTAAAACATGCATGACAAACCAATAAGACTAATTATACAGGTACATATTTTAATCAAACTGTCATGATACAAATGCTGTTCAGTCTTAGTCATTATCGTCTCCCTTGCTGTGAGGAACCATGTTGGACAATTCGCCATTCGGGAGGGTAAGCGTGGACAATATTTATGACATACTGTACTAGTCAGTGTTATAGACTTGGGATATGCTGTTTATCAGAGAGGCCCCTTTAGCTGCATTCCTAGTACTTTACACAGAGGTTCAAGCTGCTGGGATTATTGTATGGTCAAGGCAACAGAAATATTATTACTCTAAAACCTGATAGCACTTAAATTTTTGTGTAATCAAATGCCTGGTTGCTTCACTGCATGCCTTCACACAGCATGAGTGCATAAGGGTTTTTATGAGAGGAACTACTGTAAATAGCTCGGTCTTTTTGGTTGCTAAGTGTGATTATGTGCCTCTTGTTCTTAGTGCTTTGAGTAACTTCAAAGTCATAGTGTGGACTGATCACCATTCATATCTAATATTGTAAATATTTAATATAATCAACTTTTAGTTTTTTCGTTTTGCTTTCTGTTTCTTCCAGTTCAAGAAAATTAATATATCTTTACCCATCAAAACATGACAGGTCTGTCAATTAATTACCCTAAATAGAATGGGAAAGTCAATTGGTATGATCCTGGATGACACATGAACAAGACTTGGGGATTTGTTGAACTACAACACACTCTTGAATTAACTTCAGACTGCATATTAAACATTAGGAGCTGTATGTGTCATTAATGACTACACAAGTATTTTTATAGGAAAGGCAAATGAGAACAACAATACATCTTATTCTGGGTTTTTTACCACTACTGGTGGATGTTTCTTTCCTTGAAGTTTAATTCTGTACATGTATTCTTATAGAACATCTAGATTTGTGAGCTATCATAGTGCTTTTTTAGACCTTTTGTTCTCTACTGTTTTCTAACAAGGCCTCTCCAGAGAACAGAAGCTTCATAGGTAAAATCTTTGACAGGTCAGGTAAATGGGTAAACAGAGAATCATCCATATTTCAGGCTCTCAACAGAACAGATATGATGTACCTATGAGGCAGGTTATGAAATATTAACAAGAGAAAAGTTCAAGCTTTTTTTACCAGAGGTCTTGTAAAACTATCTTGTTAACTGCAGTACATGTGTTAGTGTTTACTTGTGCTCACCTAGGAGACTTATTGTTTTAAAAATATAGCCTGGGAAAAGGACGGCTGATGGCTTGTCACTCCTCCTCTTTCAGAGCCATTTGACTTCATTAGACTAGCCGTGGCTTGATTTTGCACAGGGAAAAGACATTCAATGCACAGCTACTTTAAGAGATGGGTTGAAAGGTGTTTCTTAATTGACAGCCCCAATAAACATAAAGAGATGTGCTGTAGAGAACTTCATCATCCACCTGTTAAAGCTGTTGAAACTCTATTTTTTTTTCATTATTCCAAGAGCTGAAGCAAATATCAGATCTGTTATTTCTAATGTTGGACAGTTACAGTTTTATGCTTTGTAGAGAGGTGAGTGGTAATAAAAGAGTAAAAAGAGAGTAAAAAGAGTAAACCACGATTATGTTACAGCTATTCCAAAGACACCCCTCAGGAACTGTCAGGGTAATTTGATGAACGATGGTCACCTATTTAAGCGGAAAAAGTAACCCAGTCATATTTACTCCTGGTCTTGGAAGGCTACGAGTCCGAAAGTGTCATAAGGAACTGAAACCATTCAAGAAAAACCTGTAAACAGTGGTTGTTTGTCAGTTCAGTTAATATCTTACATAATTTAATAGGTATATAAGACCTAGAGAGAGGAGGAGTGTATTAGCCACTATATTATTGTGAAACTATATCATAATTATGATTATGATTAACAAAACATTAATTAATTAAATATTAAGACATCACGACATTCATATCAATAAATAAAATCTATTTTCGACTGAAAATTATATTTAACAAAAAGGTGACCTCTTTGTATCACAGGCTTTGTTTGGGCGCTGGAGCATCCTGGTAGTCTTCTGGTTATGTGATGACCACTTGAATATGCTAGTCATCATGGCATCATTCGTGCATCATTCATGGTTCCCCTCGGGACACAAACTGAACCACCTTGAACATACAGAAGGAAAACCATTCACTGCAGTATTTTTCTTTTTCATATTTTCTGAATTGCTTGGAATGATGAGATGTTGGAATTCATGATTGTTTGTCCCTCTGTGGAAGTTTCCTGCTTGTTACAGTGCAACTCTGGGAAAGTTTGAACATGCACAACATTGAATATACCATTAGAAATGAGGGACCAGAATGTTTCTGGATATTTTTAAAGATGTTTTACCACAAAGCTGCTCATGAAGGAATAGAAAAATAAGGTTTCTACAAACTCAAACAGTAATAGCTTCAGGGCAGCTCACTACCACCACCTCTCAGCTAGTCAAACAACTATAACTAATATAATAATATAAGAATTAATCAGAAGGAACCCACTTCTCTTCCTATTGGTAACACCCAACTCTATGGCTCTCTTATTAGAAGGTTGGATCCTACTGCCAATCTCTTTTCAGTATTATGTTATATACTGCACACACACTAGCTGCTACGCATAAAGTTTATAACTAGTCTGCAATGAAGTGGCAGATCTGCTCTTTTTATACTTGTCCCCTATCCAAGCTGCAATGTATCAGTCATTGCCAAATAAAATCTTCCACATCAATATCCCAACAACAATCAGCTCAAGTATCTGTTCAATACTACTTGATTTATCTAAATTGCAAATGTCTTTAAACTGATCATCCTCACAGTGTACTGTATATACACATAATGTATGCTTGTGCATATTAGGAAACAAGACTGAATTACTGAAGAATTAAAATTATTACTAATAGTAACATGATTATCAATATGTTTAAATAACAGTTATTGAGAAAACTGCAACCTACAAAATTGTTATCAGACTTGCACTTTTAATTGTGTTTGCTGTAAAGTTACTTTACAAAGCTTGTGATTTTTAAAGACCTGTCAGCTTTACAACCCACGACTGAACTTGACAACTTCTGCTAAATGGGTGAGCTTGTCTTTCAAACTGTAGCTGCAAACAAGGTGCAGATAAGTAGACTTGCCCTTTGTACTCTCTTCATAGTTGCTGTTGACAACAATAATGGGTTCTGGGCTTTGCAGTGTGGAGACTGCCAACAGGCTGCGCTGCTCTGGGGGCTGACTTGTCATGTGAGGAATCTTCAGTGACTCCCATCAGCCCTTGACTCCACACAAGTGCCAATTGCAAAGTGCTTTGCAATTGTTTAGTGCTTAATGAGACCAATTTAATGGCTGATAGGGTTTTAATTAATATCAATTAAATGTGGATTTCATGCTTACTCCACTACATAATAATCCTAAATGTTGCAAAGTGTATATAGAGTTTGCAGAAGGGGTGGTTTAGGTGGTGAATGTCCCTGATGAAGTAATAACAGTATATGTAATTCTCACATGACTTTGTTTTCCTGCAAGCTCTTATCATGGAAAAATAATGGGGTGTAATGGGTGTGAGTGAACAAACAGGCTAAACATAGCGCAGAGCTGTGGTCTTGAAACAAGCACATTTCTAAACCAGAGAGACACAGTAGAGGCAAAGAGGAAGCTGAGGTCCAACGATGCAATCCAGTTAAGTAGCAGAGAGGATCACAGGGGAAAAAAGTAAGCCAGGGTCACAACAAGCAGGACACAGACAAAGATAGGGAACACAACAGTGGCTCAGAGTGAAGCTCTGTAAAGGAGTTTGAGGTGAAGCTCATCGAACCTGGGAATCTGCAATCTGAATCGGGTTTTTATAAGTGGGAAACCTTAGAAAGTGCATTGTAATACAGTACATCTTTCATCTGAGTTTTTCTGTTTAAGTTGCTGCGCACATGGTGGTGCTTTTTACAAACCTTTTTGTACTTGTAGCATGTCATGTTATAATAATATAATTTACAAGATGGCCTTTTTAAACAATGTTCATCAACAATAATATAGCTCTGCAAAATCATAACTGCTTCATTAAGAGCATCAATGAAAAGGCTTTAATTAAGCATTGTGGAACCAAAAGCACTTGACATCTTGTATTCCTCAAGTTGATTCCATTGAACTAGCAAGCTGATGGATGTAACCTGCGTTTAGTTGTACATGCAATGACAATACTTATCACGAAGGAATGGGAAAGTAATTGAGTGCTCCAGGCTTATTGTGCTAATGTGCTGCAGTGTGGGATAAACATGATATTCCACTTTGAGTTAATTATCCCATCTCTTGCCATCTGTGCTCACACAGTAGCTTCAAATCTGTGAAAGCAAAAAAAAAATCGATATATTGCTATTAACCTTAAATATTGCCGAAAAGGCACCTGATAGTATAATACCAGGTATTGCCACCAATTATCTAAAACAACTAATCAGTAACTCATCAAGTCATATTGAGACACAATTTTTTAATATGTGTAACATTGGACTTACTGGGGTAACTTGTTGTTTTAGAAACAAATAGTTCTCAATGCAGTATACAATTGAGTGCTCATTATAGTATATGGGTTCATTGCCAGCACTGTAGTAAATATTGCATTTTTAAAACCTGCCATGTTGGTGGTATCATTTTTGCCGCATGACCACATATGTTTTACACACACACCCACAGAGAGTGATTTTAAAAAAATGTAAACAGTATGTTGAAAATAAATATAACATTACATACTGTAAAAGGCAAAAGACATAAAATTAGAACAGTGGCAAAGTCACAAGTCTCTGGGGCACTCCACAGTCAGTTATTACTGAAGGAAGATATGAGGTGACTTCTTTCTGCACAAAGACTTCTTTTGGTACAAAATATGCCATGCTTCAGCGCTTGGGTGTTAACTGATAAGAGATTCCAAGTGTGAGCTAGATTCCCTAAGTAAGGGAGGATGAGACCAGTCATTGAAAGTGTTTAAGGTCTTGAGAATGTCTGAACACAGGTGGTCATACCCCTCCATTACCATGGAAACAGTAGCATCAGAAACGGCTGAAGTTTGTTACAGAAAACTGGTGCTTTGCAGCCATATATTTTTTTAACAGTTCTGATTGTATTATTCCATGCATGCATGCAATAAAGCTTACCTGTTCGGCTTCATCTCTGGGTCCAGGACTTTGTTTGCTACAGCATTACCTTGGAAGAAAGTTGATCCCTTGGAAGAGCACATCCCTGGAGATGTGTGGTAGAATTGGGAGGCTCCACAGTTAGTTATTGCTTTGAAAGAAAGTGTATTATTAACTTGAACCTGCTGCAATCTTCGTGTGAGGAATGAATTCTACCTGATATGGGTTGAACTGTAATTGAATAATAAATCAATAATAAAATGTCTGGTTGGATTGTGTACCTAGCATATGTTTTGCATTTGTCCTGATGCTTTGAAATAAGGTGACTGAGGGTAAATACCTTTACCCGATGGCAGAGCAATTCAAAAATGTATCTCCTCTACCTTTACACCCAACTCCTTTCACTGTATCTTTCTGTAAAAATCCAACCTTCTCAGTTCAATACAAAGAAAACCTCATGCACTAACCTTTACAGTCATCTTGAAAAGACAAGTCCCAGATTATACGGTATATCATGAGAAAAGATAACTTCCTTTGAGTTATCTATTCTAAACTAAAAAAAAAACAGAAAAAACAAAGATCAGCTTTGTACTGCACTATTCTGCCTTCAGTTTAAAGTTTTGGTACTTTGGCTCCCCTGCAGGTTGTTTGTAATGGTAGATCAAAAGCATAACTTGACGGTATCGCTCACACCTTGACAGAAGGTAGGAAGAAATATACTAATAACAGAAATAGGAAGTCTTGTTATTAGTATATTGTCAGTAATCAGCTGCCAGCATATCTATATGCTTCCTTCCACTTCATTCCTGCCAGCACATTGGCTGCGAATGAAAATGTCTGTTATTAAACTTTGACGTTATATAGTTATATTTCATAATATAACTTAAGTTAATGTTAATGTTTTCAGTGAACAATGCAAAACTTAGCAAAACTTAGCACAGGTTAGTACAGTTTAACAGTCTAGTCTGATGTGTATAATAATAGCATAGTTGTTTAGAACATGTAGCTAAAAATTACTTTAGTTAATAAAGTATAAAAAATTTGAATTGTAAATAGTAAAGTAAATTAGTAAAATAAAAGTGACATTGTGTTAGTAAACAAGTTATTTAGTATTTGTTAGTTTTACTCCTTTATCCAAAGTTACATGCCTGGTGTGTATTGAATACGTTTAACTTAATACTACAGAACACAATTACTAAAGCAACATTCATTTCCCAGCATCTTTTTGGACATTGGAATGAATATGTTATATTTCATCCACACAGACTCATTGCTGATCTTGAAATTAACTTTTTAATGAACTAATATCTGCTTTAGTGACGTATTAATAGGATCGCCAGTTCAATGTGTGTAAACGAAATCAACATAAATAAAATCTTATTTTTAAAGCCATCGCCTTTCCCAAGTCGATTTGTTGTCTTCGTATGTGTTTGTTTCCATAGTGACAATAATACCCTGCCTTTGATTCAGAAACAATTTGGGGGCCGTTTGTTTGGATCCATTAATAAAAAGATTTTTATTTTGTTTTTTCATTGCATTTCCATAGTTACTGCATGCATTACCTCTGCTAAGAAACAGTATTGTGCATATAATTGCAAAAGCCGGCAGCTGGTGAAATGACATTCTTCATCCAGAGTGATGCTGTTTCTTGAGAAGTCAACACAGGCACTAGAAACATGGGGCTTGATGTCGGCACTGAATTGCAATAGATGATGCTGTATTTCATTGCTGTGGAAAAGTAATTTACATATGCTTTTCCCTGTTTTGCTAAATCTGTCTAACTCCTATGACATAGCATTTTAATGCATTTCGTGTTTTACAAAATTCGGCTTCTTTACGTATTGTTTTTGGCAAATAATAGTGGATACTAAGTTTCCAGCCTTATAGCATATCAGTCCTTTGGTAGTGTTTGTGGCCTGAATGGTTTTCTGTCTGTATTTTTTTTCACAGAAAGCTTATTTTTGTGATACACCACTGAGGAAAATACCTTGTCTGCTATTTCTTTACTGTGCTGAAAGGCACTGGACAATCAAGGACTGCAGTATTGCATGATTGTTTCTCAAGAGAAAGACATCCAACTTGTTAAGTGACCTGGCATTGTTTTTTAAACCACTGTCATTGTCGTAGTTACGAAGTGAATGACAAGACTGGAGTTGTTAGTACGGCTGTGATTATTCCTGGTTCAACAAGTACAGGTGTGGCATGAAGTCCATGGGATCCTCTATTGGTTTTGACTTGCCTGTTCCAGCAAAATAGCCAATTAATTCTGCTTAACCCTCCGAATTGCAATGCACTGCCAACCCCTCGTCTTTCTTAAATCCATTTTTGTTAAAATAGTTATAAATACCAAAAGCAGCATGAGCAGAAAAAACTTGGGAGAAATGGGAAGAGCAGACACAACAAAATGTGAATATTGTAAGATGTTAAATAACCAGAAACAAGCGGAACATTAAATTCCCCTTCCTTCAGATTATTGCACATTAAACAGGTGTCAACCATTGCTCAATGATGTTGTGGTTATTTATTCATTTCAGTGATGCTGTTATTCAAGGAAACGTCCTCAAGTCACAGCTGTTACAGTACAATGCACTGTGTATACAAATACATATCATAAATTAACAAACTTTATGAAGAGCATTAACAGATACAATAATCTGCATAGCACAGTTGGAGTTTATGGAGTTTAAAACCATTTTGAATAAATTACAAAAATCTCATTTAAGCAATTTTTCCAATGTATGTACATTACATGTAAGTGGGAACTACTTATGGAACTGCTTATACCGAGTAGCGCAGTTTAAAAAAAACTTCATTTATTCATTTCTACAGTCTGTTTAATAAATTAATGTTTCACTGGTGTGTTATTGCAGAGTACAATTTACTCATTATATCACAAAGTATGTTGATGAGACCTTAGCAGTGCATAGAATAGGAGAGGAACCTAATAACATGAAATAATAAAATAGTAAGTACTGTACACACATGGTTCAAGAGTAAAATCCATCTCGGATAAAATTCAAGAAAAGGAACAGTTTCTGGAACAGAACTTTTACATACTTGACAAACTATCTGTATATTGATGATAGCTTAACCTTTCTAATGAAGAAAATATCATACTTTCACTTTATAACGTTTTTTCCAGATCACTAGTTTGTATTGTTACTGGTAGTGGGGCTGTGTTTGAATCAGTAACACATTCAGACATTGTCCCTGTTGTTGAGCTGATGGTGAATTTCACAAAAGAGCACCTAGGCAATACAGTTAGCTTATTTGCAATCTTAGCTATATATAAATATTATATATTATATTGAATTCATTCTTAAAAGTAAGACTACTTCAAATGATTCAATTTAGTCTCAGTGGGAGAGATATTTTTAGCCTTTTGTAAAAGGAGGTGCCATTGAATGCTTAACATTTCCTGAAAGTATTAGATTTTTAGGTCTTAATGAATTGCAACTTGGTTATTAGTATTAAATATTAAAGAACATCTTTTAATTTAAGTGCCCTGTACATGTTCAGTACATTGTGGTAAATAAGCAAAATAACACCCTTATTAGACATTTGGTCAAATTCTAATATGGACAAAATAAGCCAATGAATATAAAGGGATAGCATACTTAATACTTTAGTGCATGTAAATGTAAATCTTTTTGACCACACAATTTTGCAGGAATCAAGCAGAAGGAGCATGAGAACGAACATGAGAAGCACATATGATGCAGGCTTGAACTTGTTTGATCAAGTAGATTCTGAAATGCAGTATTTTGGAGGAATGCTGATGGTGAATGGAGCAAATTAAGAGCAGGTACAGTATGATGTGGATAATGGAATGCAAGTCAGCGAACAGGTGGCAGCAGTGGCAAGCTTGAAATTGGAAACTGGTGGCACTGGAAGACCCTGTGGAGATGCAGAACAGTAGCCTGCAGATGCAGACGTATGAAGGGAGCTACTGCTTGCTCAAATTTGCTAGATGAAATTATTAAGAATGTATTCCAGTTGGAACCCCCAAAAAAGAACAACTATAATAGTATTAATAATAATTGCTTACACTTATATATAGTTTTTATGGATATCAGATACATTTGCTGGTGGAAGCTTCGGAGGGGGGAAAGAGTTGAGGGCTGATATCCCACCAGTTGGACATCAACCAAAAGAGGGGGTAATGGGGTTGGGAGAATCCGATGCCAGGGATATGATTCAGGTACCAGGGACAGTGAATGTTGTGAATGAGGAAGCCCAGACCCAGTGCAGACCGATGCTGAGGCACTCACACCCATGGGGCAGATCTTCTCAGGAAGAGATGGCACAGAGGAAGTGGAGAAATAGAGTAGAAAGAGAAGTTCAAATTGATACTTGTTTTTAATTGATAACTTGTCTTTATTCATAAAAAAGCAAGTTTGAATAGTACTGGTTAGTAGTTGAGTTGTGCCTGACAGAAACCATGAAAATATAGATTTCTGCCTGACTGGCCAGACCATGGCTAAGTACTGCAACTCCCTTTGTATACAGAAACTTAGACTATATATGATGTGGAGTGCTTTAGCTTTTTTATTTTGGTGTGAGCATCAGGGAACATTAATAGCAAATCCCTGTCTGTCAGTCCAGGAATGCGTGCAAAACACAGATGTCGCACCCTGTGTTTTTCCCACAATTTTAAAATAAAAAATTAACACCTTCATATTTCCTCCCTATTTCTCTTCAATCTGTGCAGAGTCTGCTTTACAAAAGAAGCTGTGACTTTTTTTCTGTCAATTACCTTGTCATGTATGGATGCTTATAATTTGTCTTCAAAAAAGAGCTTTTATTGGAGTTAGAGTTTGTTAGAGTTATTAGAGTTATTTCAGAAAGAACAGCTTTGTCAAAAAGCTATCTGCATGAAGTTCAGTTTACAATATGTGCACAAGCAAAACAACCCATTTGATAATTAAGGAGGGAGGACTAAGGATAGAGGAGTCCTTAGTTTAAAAACATCAGAAAAGGTAAGGTTTTCATTTTATGTCACCTCCCCAGCAAACATACTGAGCAAGCAAGCAGTGTTCTTTCCAATTTGTTGTTTCTAGTGACATTTGCCCGGGATATCCACTGACACCTCTGTATACCTTAGAAGGAGGATATGTTTCTTTTCATTGTTTTCCTGCTAATGAAGTTATGATGTCTTCAGTGTCCACTGAAACAGAATCTGTGAAGCAGCAAAAAGCGTTTAGTTTTTCTTAGCAGAATCAATTTCTACACATTTTCTTTGTTCATTAATTTGCTAGAAGCCCCACAGTAACAATCAGATTATTCATGATTATTCACTGCATTTCTATTGCGTGAAGCAGTCCTTCAAAATCCACTCTTGATAAATGCTGCTTTTAAAGAAAACACCATTAAGCCACAAACTTTTTTTTAACTTTATTTGCCAAGAGGTCTTCTCTTCATTCAAGATGTAAATTTTTGATGTCCACTTAAGCTGAAATGCCTGGCCTTTTTAAGTTTTGCTCTGGTCCTCTCTATTGGATTCATTTTGCAGGACTGGTTTTCCAGAGTAAAAATGTATCAGTTTCTGAAATGCGTATCTTAAGAAATAATATTAGCCATAGGATTCTTCCCAACACTGAGTTGAAACCTATGTCTCCTGTTATGTACAGAAAAAAATGTGAGACGTCTTAAAAATAATTTATTAAACGAAAGAAAGCTGTGTCACTCCAAGCACATTATATTGCAATTGAACATGCTGTCGTACCAATATTGCAGCATTACTCAAAACTGTTTTCACCATGGCCACTAGTGGAAACGGAAATTGAACACACTGTGCTGATACAGCAACCACCAGGAACCCTGGAACACTAAGAACATGACTCCTCAGGATTTCTTTCTCATCTGCTTGCTGTCTGTGGATGAAGGAACTGCAGTTGTAGTTGACTGCCACTAATGGGCACCTCTAATCTTTGTAAATAGCCACAGTGGGATATAATAATGAAACTGATTAGATTGAGTAGATTGGTGAAGGGTGTTTGTGCACATTCTCAAGCGAGATTAGAGTTTTATTTGGTATAGAAAAGGTGTGCAGGGTGCTAGGGGTGACGTACATCAATTGTCTATTTACATTGAAAATTACATCCTAGGGAAACAACTTATTTGTCTACTGAAAAGTACTGTTTTACAATAAAATGGACACTTGAGTGCTTACAGTATTACCTGTAAAATGTTTTTTGTTAAAAATCGGGAAGCCCTGTTCAATATAATACAGTAAATAAACCAAGTGAAGCATCTTCTTCTATGCCAAAGAGTTTCCATTGGGCAGTATGTTGTAGAGAATTACAAAACATTCAAGTGTAGTTTTAACGGTTTTTAGCTTAATTTCTTCATGGCTTATTAGTCTTTTATTGCTTGCACTGCGTTCATTACATGCATGCCATAGGTTGCCAACTCCTGTCGTAGATAGTGTGTGGCCAAGCGAGAGAGGAAAATGCAGTCCACATTCTGTGACAACAACAGCCCTCTTGTGCCTTCAGTTAGGATTAAATAAACAAAACATAGGAAAATGGCAGACAGATAAATAATTATCAGGCTGTTAACAGTAGGGAGTCTGTATTTGGAATTACTGCAGGAGATGGTACTTGAGGGTACTATTCTACACTAATTCTCACATTATGCTAGTGCAAATTCTCTGCTTTTGTAATTAGGTGTGATAATACCAGGTTTAAGCAACAACTAATATTTGAATGCACAGTTACAGAGACCAGCTGTGGTGAGGAAAAGATGATTGTATTTATTTTTTAGAATGTCCCATTATTATATAGCCAGCCAATTTAGATTACTGTATATATCCATGCAAATTGTGTAATTTAAACAATCCTTTGGAAAGTCTAAATAAAAAACTAAAATTGAATTATTTTAGGACTAAAAAAACACTTTTTACACAAAGATTTGAGGATATCTGGGAAAGGCAAGTGAGGCACCCACCTCTGGGCTCCTTCAAGAAGTGGATAAGTGAAATGTACTTTGCTAGATTCACGTCTACAAAATAACTACAAAATGAGAAACTCCTCTCTTCGCTGCATTTCTTATGTTCATATCTTCCTAATACCTTCAATTTTGTATCTTTCGAGATTGGAAATAAAGGTTATCCAGTGAGGTTGTTTGATAGTGCATTTTTTTAATAAAAAGCTGCAGGTCAAAATGGAAAATAAAGGGTTTGCTAAAATAAAAATAAGACCAGACTAAGACTTCAAATAAGATTACTCTTTATATATTTTTATATCCTAAAAAAAGTTTTTATTCCTGACTTATTCCTCCTTCTTACTTTCCATTAAAATATTTTCTTTTGATTTTTGTCCTGAATGTTTTATTAATATTATCACATCATTTTCAAGCAAAGATTATTTTAATAACACCTCCACCAAGAAAAAAACACAGCCCTCTCTCCTGTGGAAAACTAATAAAACAATGGGTATTATTTTACATTGGGGAGAAGACTACAAAAGGGAATTAGTCAATGAGGTGACAAGGCGTTCAAACCAGCCTTGGTATAACAGGTCGTGAGAATAATAATGCAAAAATCTACCCTTGCTGCTGCCTCCCCAACGATTTCAAACTCAAACAAGTCGCAATGAATAATGTAGAGAATAAACCTTCTTTCCCTCACTCTCTCCTGCCTGCCCTTCAAATCCTTTGAGGATGACTGAGGCTCGCTTGTCTGCCTCATTACCGACTGTTCAGCCATTTGATTTCAGAAACAATGAGCACACACGCTGAGATTTTTCATACCTATTAAGTTTTTTTTTCCTCTTCTTTCTTTCTTCTTCTGTTTTCCCAAAGATCTACTAAATTAAAGAACAGACGAAGTGGCGTGTCAGGTGAAGCAATCCTTACCACTGAGGCCGTTTCCACTTGATGTCCGTGTCCATGCAGTGGGTGTGCTGGATAGGCCGCTGGATAGCACTGTTGTGTAGTGGCACTGGAAAAGCCACTGATGCCCCATAAAAGCTCTCCAGGAGATAAGGAACGAAGAATCTGGTGTACGTGAAAAGAAACATAAGAAAGGTTAAAAACTGAAGGACATCATCCAGTTCAATCAGTATCTTTCATTTCTGAATATTTGAATCCAATTCCGTTATAATCTCCTGTGTTGAAGAATAAAGCAAAGCTGTTCCTTTTGGCTGTCCATGGCATTGCGTTGAGATTGGATTACTCTTGGTGGCTTTTCTTTGAACTCTTACAAAGTTGACAAATTCCCTTTTGCTATGCAATGAATATCTGCTGTTCTGTTGTCTTCTACTTATTAAATGCATTTTATAATCAAGTTATTGTTAGTGTCAGGGTTGGTATCAAAGATTGGATTGTGTGTGTCCAGAAATCACTGATGCTCTTTGAGAAGTTTTACATTTTCAGTTTTATACCTGTAATTACTTGCTGTGCATATTTTATGAATATCAGCTCAATACGTACTGGTGGTTCACAATATATGCTGAGGTTAGAAACCAGAAAGATACAACATATAGCAAAACAACATATACAGGGGAACTTTTAGCCATAGGAGCAATGGTAGTGGGAATTTTCCAACACAAGGTACAGTATGTCTGTCAAAACCCGAGGACAATAATAGCAGTTCAAGCCTCAATGTATTGTGCACAATGGAAAAACAAGTTGATGTCTAGTGGCATGATTGTTGCTGCATGCCCCTCTAGTGCATTACTAAAAGCAACAGCAGCCTAAACTCCGGCAGTCTCAAGGTTCAACACTCCAGTATCTCAGCCCAATTATGTAATGTTCAGGAAGAGCACGGCAGATTGGTCACCAGTCCTCACACTTCAGCTTCGGCCAGAGGTCCAGCAGCTGTTGGCTGTTGGTGCATACTGTAAGTGGTCCCATATGTCCACAAACATGTGTCTGTCCAGTAACAGGTTGCAGCTGTGATCACTACTGGCGTTGGACCAGTTTGTCCTACTATTCCGGGTTTTCATTTATATGTTTATTTGGGTATTTACATGACTGCCTGGGTTCCTCAGCATCTATCCCTTAACTTCCTACTTGTTTGAGTTGACGGAAGCTTGTTTTTATGCTCTAAAACCTGCATACAGTGCTGACACACTTCAAGCCCTTGGAGAGGGAAAAAGATGTCATTCTTTATGATCAGCAGCCATTTCAGATCTTGAGGAATTTGTCACAAAGGGAACTTTCTAGCTTAATTCATTACTTTAAGTGTTGAACATTAATAATGTATTATAGACATTCAGAGCGCAGGGAATGTTTTTTGTGGCTCCCCCTGGAGCTGAAAACAACAGACTCCTATCATTAGGGCTTAGTTTGCCTATAAATTTTAATAGGCTTAATGTTATCATAAGCTTGAGGGAAAAGACAATGCTGGTAACAAGTATCTTCTGCACACTTATACAAGGAGTATATGATTCTTAATGTGTCCTGTAAATGCATGCAGGGCCTTTTATTGTGAACATGCAAAGAATTTGTTATTCACCGAAATAATGAATGCAGTTGCAGCAGATGTACAAATCTATGAAACCCATCCATAGTCTAGGAGCAGAGTGAACTACAGTAAATCAGTTTAAATAAAGTGCAGTGTAAAATTAAATTATTAGCAAAGAACTTAACATCAAATCTGACTTCTAGAGAGTGAATGATGCATGGCATTTTTTTAAATGCTACTGGCGCACATCTTAATTTTGACACATAAATCTCTTCATATATATTCAAATGAATTATTGGTCATAATGCAACTTGACACAAAAATTATAAGCTGCTTTTCAAAGCACTACTTAAAATAGTCACCCACGGTGTACTCTAAATAATAACAGAGAGCTATTCACCTGAAACAAAAACGTATGTGCATTTTTTATGATAATTGTTAATAAAACCTTAATAGATGCAGCATGGAGTTTGAACACTCAAAAATGCACTTATACATTTGTTTCCTTGCTTCAGCTTGTGTCCTGTGTCTCCTGAGTATGTTTTTATATGTATTTTTTTTTAAATAAAAAAGTCTCTAACAGAGCACATGCCAAGAAGGATGTTGCTGAGGAAAATCAGTCCAACTCTAAATCGTCACAGTTAAGGGGTGTTTTCATTCATTAAATGGTAATCATTGATTCAAATCCCAGGTTGTGAAATTCTGTTCATACTATACATGATACATGATACTATGCATGATCAGGGAAAATAAGAGTATATAGGCGTTTAGGCGTCACACCCGAAGAAGCCTCAATAGCCGAAGCATGTTTCCTTTTCCTTTAATTGTTCATTTAATTGTTCCTTTGCAGCCAATGCACACTGATATCCCCACTTGAACATCTTCACATAATGATCTCAAAATGAAAATGAGGCTAGGATGTTCAGGGATGATTCAACATACAGTACTATCATCGCACCTCTTGCTAACCTGTCAGGGCTGACAACTGTACTGAGCATGATCACGTCTGAACCCAGTCTTTTGTGTGAGGATTTTCCTTAGCTGTGCCACAGTGTCCCCTGCTGAGCAAAGCTACATCTGCATGCTTTCATCTTCAGGATTAAACACTCAAGTCTCATGTGACATCTGCCTTTTGTGTTTTAGTATAGACATTATAGGGTATAATGTAGACTTTTAACAGGAAGCTGCAGGTAAAAACTACAATCGCACTGGTCAATGCTCAGAGCATTAACTACTCCCTGTCAGTTTCAAGATACAGTAACAACTTGATTGCAGAAGAATAAAAAGGATTACTCCTTGCTTTATTATGTGATATATAATGATTTAGTAATGGTTAGGAAATACACCATCAGTCCTACTACTTGAATTTTTCTATCATGAGAGTTTCTTGATATATCATGCTAGGAATTGTGCTTATGAGCCGAGTTGTTAACCTATCTTTGAGGAAGTGGGAGGAAACTAGAACCCCAAGTAAAAGTTCGTTCTGGAGCTGCCCCTTCACCAAAGCAGTGTGGGGCAGAATGTCAACACCATACAACTCCTGGGAGTGGGAACGGTGCAAAGCTACCAGTACTTCCTACTGGGGCTGAAACTGACAGGTTTCCCTCACAAAACAAGGACTGTGGAATGTAATTAAAAACTCTCATCCAGCACCACACAGAGTGGAGGGCCAGAGAGCTGGAGGAGAGGATCTTTGTGAACCTCAGAGGCAGAATGAGGCATGACGTAGCCAAGCGGGGATTCTCCATGGCAAAGGAGCTCTGGAAAAGGGGCTGAAGAGGAAATGGAAAACCTGTCCCTCTACGCTCATGCAGAAAACTGGACTCTCGCCGTTTCAGAGCCAGGACAGGTTTTTGGAAACAATGCAGTTGCAATGGACAGGGGGGCCACCAGGAAGTTATGGAGGAATTTTGTTGCATGAATCCAGCCCTATCGACCACTTTCCAATACTGATTGATTGATTGATAATGGACAATCACTTTTTTAGACCTTTTTAAATTAGTACAGATTTTCTGTTAGAGTTGTAATTACACAAGGTGATTCTTCTCTCACCTTTAGTATGCTCTGCAGTGTTTTTATATTTTTTCCGTGTCACATTTTCACTGAAAACCAGCACATTTTAGGAACAATTACTTGATATACGGTCACTTTTTAACTGATCCCAAACATGAAAACAAAAAAAGATATACTGTTAGATTAACATTTTCTAAATATTGATTGATCATAATTTAAATTCAGCTAGACCAGTGTAGCAAAAATAGTGGATTTGGCCTTATTTCACTATTGAGTTACGTTCTATACAATTCATATCGATAGCCCTGTTGTAAATTTAGATACTAGATTTTGTTTACTCAGATTTGTTTTTCCTAGTTCCTAAAAGGAATTCTGTGCCTTTTTCCCCCCAGTGACGTTGCAGTGAGTCACGTCTATGCAAAGTGTTGCTTGCTAAAAATAACACCTGCTACAATAGTATTTACATTCTTATCTCCCTCTTTTACTTTTCCATAACAATACCTTACAAGAAGCCTTTGTGACATCCCATCACATTTTTCACTGACAACCAGGTCAGTTTTGAGTGACCCTTAAATTTTCCCTTTTTTAAATGTTTTTATTATGTTTGTGGTCATTAACTGTAACAGACTCCCATACAGTTTGTAACATTCACCACTACACACTTTCAATTATAAGGTTAGGGTTCACATTCTGCCTAGGGGCTTTTATTTTATACAGGAATAGGTGGAAACCATGTTATACTATTTTATACTTGTTACACTACACAATGTGTCTGGGTAGCTTGTTCCATACTCCCACATCCTATTGTGTTGTGGGAGTATTGTCATTTGTAAAAAATGACAAATCCTAAATAAAGAAGCACTTACACTGTCTCCTCTTATACAACAAAATACTGTACCATCCATTTTAATCATTTTGAGTAACCATTCAAATCAAGTATTGAGATTGACAGTTCATTACAGTGCCTTGCAAAATAATTCAGTACTAGACTGTAGATGGGGTTGCAGGAAAGAGATATGTGTGAAAGGAAGTCTCGGGTGTGAGGATTATATATGTATGTGAGCAGAGTGGACAAGACTAACCTTTCTTCCAGAGGTTTGAGTGTTTACTGCAGTTAACTCTAATTATGATGCCATCTAGTATACTGTATAAGCTATTTAAACACTGACCTGTGTGAAAGGAACTTGGAAATGGGATGGGAAAATGGCAGAATTTGTTAAAAGCAATGATTTTTAAATAAAAGTTTAGAAAACTATGCTACTATGACTATAAAGTTTTTCAAAGCAGACGTACCAAAGTATAATGCAGAGGAAATCATTTTTCCTCACAGAAGCGGGACAGAAAACCCAAAGAGAATTCATGGGCTTATGCTCACCTTCCAAATCTGATGAAAAGTCTTAGAAATAACTAATGAAGAAACTGAAGTGAGTTTACAAGCCATGGATAAGTTTTATACCAGAGTGGTGGACGTTTCCCAGAAACCAATTAGAACGTTAGGCAATAAGTGAGTTAATGACAAGTTTATAGTAATAGTCAGCTTTAACAGAACATTTTCTATATTGGATGAAAGTGTAAAGTTTAGGAGCTGTCTTTTTAATGCAGTTCACAGAAAATAATGTAGCCAAGGCCATAATAGGCTATGAAGTGTTGTATGTTGGGAAAAGAAGGACATACCGTTTGTGCCTAACAAGTAAAATAGAAGGAAATGTTAGGAAATCACAGATTTTTACATCCAAATCCAATGACTAGAAAAATCATCTATATTTGTCATGATTATGTAGTGATTATGTCTAGCAATACTCTGTATATCGTAGCTGGGCAACTATATTGTTGTTGCAAAGGGAAAATATCAAAATAGATTGTAAAGAGATCAGAAAATGTGTGAGAGTAAATTATAAAAATGCACATTTTTAATGTGTGAGTCAAGCAATGCATTAGCATGTAAAACAATCACATACAGTAATATGTAAGAGGAAAAACCAAGTAAAAATGATTTATTATTAGAATGGTCAGGAAAAGGTGTGCAAGGAAGATATGAACACACATTTTCACATGCAAGCCAAGCATATCAGTTACAAATGTGGAAAATGCAGTATTCACTTGCTGTTGATGCTTATTAAGAAGCATATTTTATGTTTAGCGTGTTTAGTGAGGAATGGTAGGGAGAGAACAGATCACAAACGAGAAAGTGAGGGATAGAGAACACCTGACGATAAATAAGATTACAAACCTCAGAGTGATTTGAGTTGGGTTGTGATCATTAGGCAGACTGAGAAAGGGAGGTTTACTCAGCCTTAGTCCAGGTGTGGCGGTCAGCATCCTGAAACTCAAAGGGTTCGAGATACACCACTGTGCAAGTCCTCATGCACCATGAGGTGCAGAGGTGAGCTGAGAGATGTCTGGAAGGGTCCAAAGTACTCCTAACTCACCCTGGAGGAGTTCAGCTCATCAGTCTTCCCCAGGTGGGAAGCAATGTGAAAAAACTAGTATCCCAAAGGGGGTCAAAACTAGCTGATAGAACAAAGACAGACCACCTAAAACACCAAAACAAAACATGGTGCACGGGCTACTGGAGATAAATAGATAAATATGTCTCAGGCTAGAGGTGTCACAATATATCACTACAATTTAATACAATACAATGAGCTCAAAGACACCATTTGAAAAGTCATTTTTGGGAGTGCAATTCACACCTCTATTGATCATGATAGCTGTGTCCATTTTTCCTACTTACTGTAATGGGGAGTTAAATTGCTTTGTGGAACAGTCTAGTTTCTTCCAAATTCCAAACATGTGAGAAAGCATATGCATGAAAGAAAAAAAAAAGACAGGGAAATAACATTAAAAATAATATAAATAAGATTTAACATTCATATAAAAAATAGCATGTTACCCAAGAAGAGCTCTAACCACTAGCTACTATTTCAGTATAGCCATTTGATCAAACAACTTTAAGCAATTGCATCAACTAGATCATTCATTGCAAAACTGAGGGGAGATGGTCTTTCATAGAACCTGCTCACTGCTATTGAGGGTATTTTTCCAAAATGCACTCACAAACATAAAAAGAACAGTCTTTATAGTTAAGAATTCCATTTTAAGTCAGCAGCAACATGAGTCTGCCAGTGAAGCCTTTTGTAGCTGTTTGTCTTGCGTTTTCGGTGACAGAGCTGTGTTTGGCTCTAAATGATATCAAGCAATCATTACCTAGGTAATTGACACTACTTTCTGCCAGCTCTGAAGGCCTGAACAGCTACAGCACATGTTTAATTCAGTCCCTGAGGTAGTTGGATGGGGCTGGAGGGGGGAGAGGGGGAGGTGCATTATACTCTTTTCATCATGTCATCCCGACAGGTGACAGTAACCCCCCCTTCACCCCACCAACGCACAATTGCCCCCTGCCTCCTTTCTCTCATCTTTCTCCTTTGCCTTCATCCTTTCTCTGAATGTCAAATGAAATCGGCTTCTGCCTCAAATTTGCAGCTAATGAATCAAAAAAGCTACACTCTCCCAAACCGCATTATTACCATTTATAATTTTGATTGTTAATTTGCATACGAAAATTAGTCTGGTGACATGCATGATTTTTTCTGTGCTTAATTCCTCCACTAATTATAAGCAGCAATGCCACATTATTTACATAACTAATTGTTCTTCCTTCTGTTCCCTTTTATTTATTTAATTCCTCCCTTTGTTCAGTTTTATTTTGAATTTTACAAGGGAATTGGCTACACCTTAAGAAAACAAAACCATGGCTTCATGTTTGAAAGGAGAACAATTTGCTCTGTTGAGAAGCAAAATCGATGTATTTGGGCTCTTTCTTTTCACAGCAGAAAAATGCACAGGAAGGAAGTGGAGGGCTTTGTTTTTTTTCTCTTTTTACTAATACCTTTTACCTTCTAGGTGCTAGTAGCTACCAATTCTACATAAGCTGTATTGCAAAGTTTTCCTGAACATCATAGGAAGACTGTAATAAGCAGGCTTAATAGTGGTTTTTAAGCCCATGTGGATATGTTGTTTTTTGGACAAAACATAGCCTATTTTGTCTGTGTTTTCTAATTAAATATTGTTGGAATTCAGTTTTATTTCCAAATGTAAAGCAAGCAGAAAATGTATGTCGGAAATGTGGTCAAGGCAAAAAAAAAACATCCGCAGAAATAAGATGTTATTTGCAGAATTGTTGATTTTATTTGCTAAGAAAATAAATTAAAGAGGATAAAAATGTTACTTCTTAAAATGGCATTGGAAAACTAAAATCCAAAGAGGGCAGATAATTCTGAATTTATGGTGTACAGTTGTACATGTACAGTTAGTTACTGTACATGTGGAAATCATTGTGGTAAACCCTTCCCTTACAATAGCTCTTCATAAAGGACAATGTTTCCTTTGTCCTTTACTGATGAAGGAAACTAAACATGCAGCCGACCTACTTATTACTGAAGCTATTGCTTTTAATTTCAGCATATTTTTTTTTCTTAAAGCACGGGATTCAAAGGGGAAGAACACAAAAAATCATACTGCTAAGTTGTGTTTTAGATTTTTGAGCTATGGTAATATCTGAAAATGATTGTGAAATGATTCAATAATTTAAAATACCTTTCAAAATACACTGAAATGTGTGCTTGAAAAACAGATTAATTTCTATGATTGTAAAAGTAGCTTCCATTTGAGGTTACCGTTAAAATATATTTCACACATCTAATATACAGTATACTGTACAGTATATGTGTATAGGTTTCTGAAATCATTTTGAAAACAATGTTTTAAAAATTAAATTTCACTGTGGTTGGGTGTTCATTTCAATTTATTGTGTAATCATTTGATTTATTTACATTTCTCTGTTTCTCTTAGTAATTATCTACTCTATAAAAATTATGTCTCCACAATAATTTACCTAAATCCTTATTTTTTATTTCATGGTTTGAGCCCAAATGTGTTTTTTTCTTTGCCCAACTCTCCATCTTCTATATAGACTGAAATCTGAATTTAAACCACAGAAGAATTTCTTCCAGAAGTATGTTTTTGCAAACCATTATTGGGGATTATGTTTACACATAATGTATCATTTTTCTTCCAACATAAATCAGTGTAATGAAAATGCACCAGAGATTGACAGTGGCTCTATAAGGCCCTGCCAGTTTCACTGGTTTGCTCTACAGTAGTGACACCTGAGACCCTCCAGGTGCCTGCAAACATGCAGGTACAATAGTGACGTCAGAGAAAGAGCTCATGTTGTTCAAAATGGTGCCAAACTTCATGCAAGTGTCACAGAGTGACAGAAGCTGGAGCAAGGCTGTGGCTTGGGAGCAAAGTTTACTTGACTTCCGCTCATAGTCCCCCATGTTTTCTGCTTCCCTCTGCTTTTAAGGGCTCCCTGCATCATACTTAAACACAGCAGGTAGTAGGTGCAGGAGGCAACAGTCATCGCAGATCAAGCGACACACTGTTTGGCTAGACACATATCAATTACCACACAGTCAGAGGCCACACCTCTCATGCCAGGCTGTGACCAGCCTATGAACAGATGGACAGAGAGGAAACGTAGGATTGCTGCCTCGCAGTACTGGGGCCCTGGGTTCGATTGCAGACCTGGGCAGTGTGAAGTTCATATTGTCTCCCCATGTTCATGAGGGTTTCCCTCCAGGCTTCCTTGCACAATCCAGAACCATTCTGAAACTAGCCCTGCTGTGAGTGTGTGCGCGTGTCTGGATGGGCCCTGTGATGGACTGGCGTCTTGTCCATGGTGTGTCCTGCCTTACTCCCACTGCTTGCGTGGGCTCCTGCTGCCCCACAACCCTGAATTTGCTGAAGTGGTTAGAAAACAGCCAGACAGATAATGTGACCTTTAGCCATCAGCTGAGGTTTCCTATAAAATTAAAATGAATAGCTCTCCAGAATCAGAACTTGCCCCAAATCTTTAAAATAGAATAATATTCCCGCACAGTTCGTCATGTTCGAAGAAAGAAACTGATAAGGAGTCAGTTGTCATAATGTTTTGGAAGCTGTACTACACATTGCTACATTAGAGGTCTCTCTCACTCTCTTTTTCATTTCTTACAGCACTCCATTCAGACATGAAATCAAATGGCTTTTGACATTTACAAGAGTCTCCATGAAAGAAAATGGCTACTGTCATGTAGCTGGGATTATGACACACATTAAATGGAAAATCAGACCAAGCTCTCAGAGCAAAGCTACATCTTATTTCATGGAGTACAGATATTCTTGTCTGTATTTTTTAGCTTTTTTTTTTAAATAAAACTTGGGTAAAACAACTGTGAACCAATTTTTATTAGTTTTTTTTTAGAAATAGAACAAAACTATTTACACACAGTACTATAGAACACACATTCACACATTATCAGTGATAACCCTTTCAGATAACTCTTTTTTAGGCAACACCTTTATAGCACCAATAATTTTATTGTTATAAGCACTTTTACAAACACAATGGTAATGTCTTGTTAATCAAGATTAAATCTTAAAGAGTGATTAGGGAGTATAAATAAAGGGAGAATATTACCCAAGTTTATCACAAAATCCCTCCTTTATCTCAAATGGCTCTGCCTACAGTATGCATATCGGAATCAATAACGACGTTGGAATGAGCATTCAATCAGCCTTCTAAGTATCTGAACAGTCCAACAATTCATGTACTTCCTTCTGGTGCCTTTAAGTCCCTCTTATCCATCTTCTTCTGCTTTGATGGTTTGTTGTTCCATTTGGGTGTTTTGGGGGTCCTAGCCTCCTCGTCGCACTGCCATGTGCAGGTAGGTGGGATTAGCAAAGCAGGTTCAGTGAAAAATATAAACACTCACTAAACATCCTCAAACACCTCTAATTCGGGGGTGTCATTATTCCTGAAATAGAGTTCTTAACTCTATATTTCGGGGGGTATGCCAGCGGCCAAGTCATTTTCAACCTAGCTGTTCTAAAACATGATCATTCTTGACATCATGTCCCAAAAGCTACATATACCTTTGGAAAGCATCTCTTTTTCTATGAGTTTTATTCTTAGCTCCACCACCCCATACCAAACTTTGGTTAACTGCTCGCTCAGCATGGGGGTCCGAGCCTCCTTGCTGTTAATCCAAATCTACCCAAGCACTCAATGAATGTCCCCAATCATAACAAGTTCTTGGATGCCATGTTTATCACTCATGCGGTAATATTGCTAATCAATCTCAGAACAGCTTGTGTCAGACCTACCAATCAAACCAGATATGGATGGCAATCAACCCCACCTGAACTCATTTAATATCTGGCTATTTTCGCTTCTTTGTTCTTGATTTGTGCTCGGTCTTCTCTTCATTTTCTGCTTTTCTCCTTTCTCCTTTTTGGTTCCTTGCTCAGGTTTTTCCTGTGTTTTTTAACTTTTGCTCATGCCCCGGGTTTTGTTCTTGGAACTCCTTTAGCGTCTTCATGTTTTTGTGGACTTGGGTCTGTTTCCTGACAACTCTCTCAGATTGTGGTAACCGGCTACTTTGCTCTACTCTGCAATTAGCTACTCATCTCTGATTCAGCTTCAGAATGTTGTTCTAAAAGTAAGTGCAGGCGCAAAATTGTTAAGTTAGTGCACAAAATTGTAATTGTAATTAGTCATTAACTGCATTTTGGAAACTCATTTTATAGTAATTTAATTTAATATTAAAAACAGTCTTAAAGTGTTTGAAGTGGCTGTTTTCTTGTACCATGTTTTGTCTCTCAGCTTCTGCTCAGATAGAACAACATGCTGGTCTAAAGTACTTCAATGTTTAGTGTTAATTCATTATTGAATTTGTGAAACTGGGAGCCAATTCCCCACAGTATAGAATGCATCTCCCTAAAGGTCAAAT